>NW_023459487.1:0-23630 GCF_013731165.1 Rhagoletis pomonella | reverse complement strand
AAAAAAAACTTTTTAATATACAACGCTTTTATAAATGGACTAAAAAGTAGAAAATAATATTTCTCAGTCCCATAGAATTTGTTTTGATAACTTTTGATTTTGAAATTTTAGCAAAAGTCGTTATAAACAACTTATGAGATTGAAAATGAAAAGCGTGGGGCGCATGCAATACAAAGCATTATATTTAATTGACAATAGGCAAACTACATAACATAGACCTAAAATTTCTTCAGCGAAAGTACAAATTTGAGATCGATTTTAAGCGGTCGTTATTCATATATCCACATACATATGAATATATATTACCCTTCATATCAATTCAGGTGGCCATTATATGCGCCCCACGCTTTTCATTTTCAATCTCATAAGTTGTTTATAACGACTTTTGCTAAAATTTCAAAATCAAAAGTTATCAAAACAAATTCTATGGGACTGAGAAATATTATTTTCTACTTTTTAGTCCATTTATAAAAGCGTTGTATATTAAAAAGTTTTTTTTTTATATTATTTATTTTCTACTTTTTTGTCTTGTCTGTATAAAATTTTGCGATAGATATTAAAATAATTCAACGATATTAATAGAAAGGTGCACACATGCATTTACATATGTATGTACATACAAACGAGCACCAATTAATTTTATTTAAAGAAATGGCGTGTCGTCTATTTCCGCTGTAGCGAACGTAGTACATAGGGCGACATCTAGATGTCATCTACCTCGCCCTATTCACTACAGATGTCGCCCTATGCACTAGACTTTTTTATAGGAACTTTGCAAAGCAACGGTTTTATGGTGTCGGACACACAACATTGAAAGTTTCTGGATCCACAACATTGAAAGTTTCGGGAGCCACAACATTGCAAGTTGATAAAAGCGTTGTAAAAGAGCCGCACTTTGCTAAGCAAAGAGCCGCATTTGGCTCAAAGAGCGTTTGCCCACCGTTGCTATATTACATTTAATTTTTTTAAATAATTCTTGGAATTAATCATATCTTTGAAATTACAAAGTCCTTTAAAATAAATCCTGACGTCCGAGGGAAAAAATAAAAACGCCACTTTAAATAAAAAAGTAGGTTTCAAACCCATTTATTGATCATTTATTTTATGGAAGGAGAACTTCTAAAACAATATAGAAGCAATTGTTTCGATTTAAGTTGTTGAAAAGTAATGAATATCTAAATCCCGGAATCCCGGGATTGTGATAACGACATCCCGAAAATCCCGGGATCGGAAAAAGCTGAAAAATTAACATCCCTAGTACATATCACTCTGTCTACCTTATGGATTAGGATACTTGCTCAACTTACCCAGGTTCCTCTTCTGAGTCGTTCGTCTCTTTTGAGTGTGTTCACAATTTTCGCTGCAACATTGGATGTATGTATATGCATACCCTCCAAGAACAAATGATTTCTTGAATACTTTTTAAACAAATTTTTTAAAAATATTTTTCCGAAAAGGAATTCGGGTGGTCTGAATTTGGCATCCCCTCAAAACTCATACGGATGTGTAAAATGATTTTGATCAATACCACCAGCTCCGTCAGAATTGGGAAAGACCTCTCCGAGCCGTTCGGGGTTTCAGACAAGGCGACTCCCTTTCATGTGACTTCTTTAATCTGATGTTGTAGAAGATAATAAGAGCTGCAGAACTGAACCGCTCAGGAACAATTTACTACAAGAGCGTACAATTGCTGCCTTATGCCGATGACATCGATATCATCGGTATCAAAAAGCGCGAAGTCTGTTCTGACTTTTCCAAGTTGGATAAGGAAGCAAAGCGAATGGGTCTGGTGGTAAACGAGGACAAGACGAAGTATCTCCTGTCATCAAACAAACTGTTGACAGTTACAATTTCGAGAAAGTAGAGATTTTCGTTTACTTGGGAACCAGCGTTAACACCGATAATAATGTCAGCATGGAAATCCAACGCAGAATCCCTCTTGCCAACAAGTGCTACTTGGAGTGTTCGAGAGAAAGATTTTGCGGAAGATTTACGGGCCTTTACGCGTTGGCGACGGCGAGTACCGCAGACGATGGAACGATGGAACGATGAGCTGTATGAGCTTTACAACAACATGGACAAAATGCAGCGAATTAAAATACAGCGGCTCCGCTGGCTTGGCCATGTTGTTCGAATGGACACCGACGCTCCAGCTCTGAAAGTATTCAACTCGGAACCCGCTGGTGGTAGCAGAGGAAGAGGGGGGGCCCCCACTGCCATGGAAAGATCAGGTGGAGAAGGACTTGGCTTCACGTCGCGTTTCCAATTGGCGTCAGTTGGCACAGAAGAGAAACTACTGGCGTGCTTTGCACATATTTTATAAATTTTTTTTTTTCATTATTGTTATCATTGTTGTTGCAATTCCTTTGTAGTTAACTGAAATCGTTTTTATTTTTGCACATTTCTTTTGCTCTTTTTGCTTACTTCGTTTAAACGTAAATATAACGAAAGGACTTTCGTAATGCTTTTTTTCAGTACAATTTACGAAATCTTACGATTAGTTTACGAAACACATTCGTAAAGCACTGAACAAATCTCTGTACGAATAATTTTGTATATTGCAGGAAGGCAGTCGTAATATTTACGTATGGTTTTAAAATTTACGAAATCTACATCTCTGTATTCGTACAATTTAGTTAATACCTTCGTATAAAGTACTAATGCAGAAACATGTTTTTTAAATTCGTATAACATACGAATATTTTCGTAAAATATACTCAATTACCGGCAGTTTAATATTTCATCATATTTTTATGTATCGCGTGTCATTGCGGAATTACTTGTTGGCTGCTGTGAGACGTATAATATAATTTTAAACGTTTTAAAAAGTGGGACTTGATAAATAGGCAATTTCATCAGTTACCTATCAACGGCAAGCCTAAGCCAGGAGCACTACTTAATGAAATTAAAAGTAAGTACATGTATGACTTTTCACTGAAACTTGCTTTTCAGACGCCTTATAATTTTCCTTTAATTTATAGTCGTCAAGGAAAGAAAGTAAAACCGGTATTTTTTATATTCTTTCATATTTTATATCTGATTATATTTAGTTTTGTTGAGTCTCATAGTTTAACACTTTGCATCAATAAACTTTATTGAATGAAGCCTAAGCAATAAAAAATATGTGGTATAGAACCTATTCGTATGCATATAAATAAAAGACTTAAGTTTTATTATAGGTAAAATAACCTTTTTTATTAATTCTAAACTACAGTGTAGTCAGAAAATTCTTCTTCTTTCGTAGAACGTATGATAGCTTTTATTATTAGCACTATAAAAACATGACTAAAATTATAGCACAACCTTTCATTATGTTTTAATCATTAATGTTAAGCGTTTTTGCAAAACATTTTGTTAAACAAAAACGCCTAAAATTAACGATAAAAACAAAATAAAAGTGTTGTGTTATAATTCGTAATATGTTTTTTACAGAGTGGAGAATGAAAGCAATCGCTAAAAAAACCAGTAAAAAAATAAAAACCTCAAGTACCCCGATTTTTGCTAACCCATTTTACTCAGTTCAAATGTTTTTTATTCGCACAAGCTCTTGGTAGGTTCTTAATTTTACAGCAAAATGATGAGAGAGATGGATAGTGGGCATGTTTGCCATGAGCGAGCGAGACAGATAGCGCTTTAAATTTGGATATCTTTCCCGATAAAGTCTAGCGGCGGCACTTGCGTTGCATCTGCATTCTCCATAAATGAGGTGCATGTTCGCATATTCTTGTGAAGTGTAGAGCGTAGGCATGGTAGATAACAAGGATGCCAACAGAAAAGTCCAATTCCAAAAGAGAAAAGCCAAAGTTGCCGGTATGTAATCAAAAAGTCAACGACGTAGCGTAGATGTAGGTTGACGCAGACTCTATCGACCTTATGGGATTCGTGTGTTAACGAAATCTCACCACCGCATGGCCGTGACGTTTCCGTTGCTGCTCTCTCTCTCTATCAACAGTAAATTTGATATGCTGCTACGTACGTCAACATACGTTTACGCTACGACGTTGACTAACTGCGCTTGAATGAGCCAAACGTACTAACTGCAGTGTTGCCGTTACAGCGTCAGACTGGTGTCAGACTGGTAGCGTAGCCATTTGCTTGGTATGGCGACTGTATCTGTTTCATTGGCACGCGTTTAAACGACGCATCTCCGTCTCACTGCGTGGCGTCACTATCTGTCTCGCTCGCTCATGGAAAACATGTCCACTATCCATCTCTCTCATAATTTTGCTGTAAAATTAAGAACCTACCAAGAGCTTGTGCGAATAAAAAACATTTGAACTGAGTAAAATGGGTTAGCAAAAATCGGGTTACTTGAGGTTTTTATTTTTTTACTCGTTTTTTTTTAGTATGAAACTAACAAGTATTGTACCATTTTACAATCCTGATTAAATGCCAAGGCGCTTTTGTACATTTTTTTTAAAGGAGGGCCTTTCAAAGTCGACAAATTATAAAAATTTTAAATTCATAGTTTAACAAATAGTCTTAATTCTAGAAAACTTGGGGCAATTGTGTCATTATTTTTGACTTAGGTTCTAGAAATGTTATTTAGGGTTAAGGTTCCAAAGTTTAAATGAACAAAAATAATAAAAATTAACCACAATAACCGAAAAATGGTTACAGTTTGACCAAATTTCTAGGCTTTTCTTAAAAGCCCATAATTTTCAAACTGCATGGGATAGATTTTTTTTCTGATTTTTCTCATGATGGTTACAATCAATCCTGTCACCCCGTTTCGCCTTGACGTTGAGTTCTGGGACACCCTGTATACCGACTTCAGTAAAGCATTTGACAAAGTATGACACTCGTTGCTCATCAATAATCTTGATCTTCTTGGTCTTCAACCTAATTTTCTACGTTGAATCTCTTCATACCTCTATGATAGATCACAAAGGGTAATATTTAAAAATACTATTTCTGATGTCATTGATGTTACTTCAGGAGTCCCGCCCGATTCTGTTCTTGCTTTTTATAAACGATTATTCTATAGATATAAAATTTTCAAAAATTTTAATGTACGCAGATGATGTGAAACTTGATAAATCGTACGTATCAACCAAAGAAAATCATTTGCTACAAGAAGACTTAAACAGCATGGCTAACTGGTGCTATGTAAATCGTATGCCTCCAAATCTGGAAAAATCTATATATTAATACGCTAACATAAATTTTGTCTCCGTTCGTTTGGCGATTCTACCGAACCGATTTCAAAACCAAGGACACCGTTGGAAAGGCATTTTTCCGTATATGAGCAGAGTTTTTATGGTTTCACAATTACGGCTAAAACCGTTGTTTAAACATTTTCGAATTGTGTATAGATGTTGCTGCAACATGTTCAATTTGACTTGTTTCGCCTGTTGTTTCACTACACATTTGAAATTAAGCTTTGAAATAAAGATAAATATGAAGATGAAGAAATAAATGAGAACGATGAAGTCAAAAAAAGGGCAAAAGTGAAGATAAAGCCGAAAATGGAGACAATGACAGATGCATAAGAATTAGGGTAACTAAAAGGGTAAGAACATTTCTTGAATTTATGAAATAAACTTCTTTAGCGGCAGTTGGTTGGTTGTGAGTAAATTGTCAAATTCAAGGGGAATAATGCACATGGAAATGGTTCTCAGGGGTTTAGCGCTTTGAGAATAAAAACAAAAACAAAGATCCCTAGAGGTATAGGCAAAAACGAAGATCAAAGCAAATTTAAACACTTTAAGGTAAAGGTGAAGAGAAATATGCAAAAATAAAGATAAATATGAAGAAAAGGATGAGGATGAAGATCGTGAAGAACATTGACAAATACATAGTTTAGGAAGAGCCTGCCTGAAACTATACAAAAAAGCAAATAAGCAAATGGATGTCTAGAACTGACAACAACAACCACACTGTCGAGTTTAAATAGCGGCAAATCAGCTGCACTTGATAGTAGTTGGTTGAATAAGGAAAATGAATTAGCAACAAGAGTTTACGGGATGTACATAGCTCAGTGGTTAACGCTTCTGACTTTGAACATCGAATTCGCAGGTTCGATCCCTGCTGAAGTCTAGAAAAAAGAAGTCTGATGAGGAGATGTGGTGATCTCCGAAATAGTGCTATAACTTCTACCGCTTAGACTTTGTTGCTTTTTCAATTTTTCCTAATAAACAATCGTGGTACAAAGCTCAATAAAAATATTAAAAATAAAATGTTAACAAGCCACAATAACATGGACGAAGATCGATATTGTTATCGATATAATCCCGATATTTTTATCGATATAATAATCGACATTGCTATCGATAAAATAATCGATGTTTTTATCGATACTGTTATTGATTAAATAACAGCTATTGTAATCGATATAATAATCTATATTGTTATCGGTATAATAATCGATTAAATAATTGATTTATATTTTATCGATATGTACAATAATCGATACTGATGATTGTTATATTTATCGATGAATTAATCGATTTTGCAATCGTTGTATTTTTCTATATGTTTATGGATATCGTTATCGGTATTTTTATCGGCACAGTTATCAACAGGGTTATCCATATAATAATCGGAACATGGAATGTGATCACATTAAATGACATCACATCACATTATATCACATGATATGAAGAGACATCACAGGACTTGACATCACATGATATATCATCGTATGATATGACATGGCATTACATGACATGGCATCACATGATATGACATCATATGACATGACATCAGAGGATATGACAACACATGACATGACATCCTATCACATCACATAAAATCACGTCACATCTTATCACGTCATCGCAGCTCATCTCATCTACGTAAATAGAAAAAGAAAAGGATATAAGCAAATATGTGAAAGATAAAAACAAAGATGAAGACCAAGGTAAAGTTACCGATTTCAAAACCAAAAACACCGTTAGAAAGGTAATTTTCTGTAGATGAGGAGAGTTTTTATAGTTTCGAAAATGGTTGAAAAACGTCGTTTAAAAATTTCCATATTTGTGTATGGTTGTTTTTGCAACCTGTTCAATTTAAGCTGTTTCGCATTTTGTTTTACTTCGTATTTGAAATTAAACTTTGAAATAAAGATAAATATGAAGATGAAGAAACAAGTGATAACGATGAAGACAAAAAAAAGGCAAAAGTGAAGATAAAGACGAAAATCGAGATAAAGGCGAAAATGGAGACAATGAGAAATACATAAGAATTAGGTTAAAAGATAGGAATCGAAATAAAATCAGCCATAAAGGTTACTGAAATTTATCGAATCATCGAAGTTTATAATTGTCGAAATTTATCCATGCTTATTAAGTTATCGCAACGTATCGAATTATTCAAACTGATCAATGTTTACTGAGTTGTCGAAATTTATAGACACAAAAACTTAGTTGTCCAAATTTACGGATAGTTATCCAGCTATAAAAACGTGTGGGATTAACGAAATTTGTCAAGTTAAAGAAATGTATCAAGTTATCGATATTTATTGAATTATCAATATTTATAGACTTAACAAAATATATCGAGGAGTCGTAATGCAGTCAACTTACAGAGTTATCGATAATTATTGATCTACTGAAATTGGTTGGTTCAACAAAGCAAAGTTTATGGAATTTTCAAAATATATCGATTTATCGAAATTTCAAGGTTATATAAGCTTATCGATTTATCACTGCTTATCGAATTTAATCGTCTTAACAGAGTGTAACGAGTTATCAAAATGTTTAGATAGTTTTCGAAAAATGTGGAGATGTCAAAAGTAAAAATTTATAAAGGTATCAAAAGTTTTTACATTTTTGAGTTATCGAAATTTATCGAGCCATCGAGTTTCACAGTTATCGAAATTGGTCGAGTTAACGAATTTTGTTGAGTTATCAAATTTTAATGTTCTTGAAATTCGTCGAACTATCGATATGTATCAAATCATCGAAATTTATCGATAAACTTGAATGTATCGGGTCAATTCCAAGTCCTGCCGAAGTCCTCCAAAGACCTTCTCAGATAAAAAAAAATTAGTTACGTTTTAGCAGAAGATTTTCCGGTTAGTTAATTTGTACCGTATAAGTATCGCTACGTGTTAAGTTAGAAACCCTCTCCAAGGCTTCTAAAACTATAAAAACTGTCGAATTTCGACAGTAACTGGAATTCTAGTGTAAATTAATGTGCTTCTCGCGAAGAACTGTTCAGCCACTTTCTTATACAATAGATAACCATAATTTGGAACAGGTATACAATTTTGTGGACCTTGGTATCACAATGGATCCGAAACTTAATTTTAATCTTCACATTAATGTGACAGTCAACAAGGCTAAAGGTGTACTTGCATTTGTGAAACGATGGTCAAACGAATTTAGTGACCCTTATATCTCTAAAACCCTGTTTACAACATTAGTTAGACCGATTCTGGAATACGGCTCGGTGCTTTGGAATCCAAGGTATCAAGTTTACTCAGACAAGATAGAATCAATTCAAAAACAATTCCTACTTTTTGCTTTAAGAAGTTTCCGTTGGGATTCTCAATATAACTTTCCGCTTTATACGAGCCGATTAAAACTTATTAATCTTCCTACACTGTCAGTTGCAGGGAAATGCTTGGTACAATTTTTATGGTTAAATTACTTACAGGCTCATTTTCAAGTCCGCTTCTTCTGGGTGAAGTTAGCCTTAATGTTCCCTCCCGTGTATGAAGACACTTTTATCCCATATTTTTGAAAACTTGTAAAACTAATTTTTAAATACACGAGCCACTCCGTTGCTTACGCCAGGGTTTTAACTCTCATTCCGGCAAATTTGATATATCTGATTCGCTTTTCAGCATTAAGAAAGCGATATTATCCTCTCTCAATAAATGAATTATTAACATAAAGACATAAAATCCGCTGATGAATTTAGTTCTGTAGCTGAACAGTTTTAGATCTCGACACTTAACAAACTCCTGCCTATCGTGACTCGGCGCAAAAATTTAAAATATTGGTTCCGTACGTCATGCGGACTGCGCCCCTCGTCCGGATGGGCTGGAATGGAGGGTAAAAACCAAGGACCGAAAATAATGATTATTTCAAAAATTTCAATGAAAAAAATCAAAAGGCTCAAAATATCGTAGAACAATTTCGAGTATATAAATGTGCAAGTTTATTCATGCTCTGTATGAATCCCTTACGATTTCAAAATGTCTACAAAAATTATAACTAATCTATAAAATTATAACTAAGAATTACATTTCGATTTTAAATTAATAATAATAATAATAATAGATTGACGCTTACACATATGTTAGTGTTTGGCCGAGCTTCTCCCCCGATTTGTGGCGTGCGCCTTGATGTTGTCACACAAAGTGGAGGGACCTACAGTTTTACGCCGACTCCGAACGGCGATTGTATTTTTATGAGAAGCTGTTTTTCATGGCAGAAATACACTCGGAGGTTTGCCATTGCCTGCCGAGGGGCGACCGCTCTTAAGATAAAACCTTTTTTCTACATTTTTTTGCGATGGTGCTTTGACCTTGAACCCTGGTCTGCGTAGTGGAAGCGCGCACTGCTTACCACTACACCACAGCGGCCGCCGATTTTAAATTAATCGCTCAAAAAAAAACTTCATATATCGAGTTATATCTTTTTGATCAAAAATAAAACTCATTTTTCGAGTGTTAATTTTTTGCTCTGAAGTAATAACAAAAAATTTGTTTTATATTTATTTTAACACATAAATCACGATTAAGTTAACATTGCTAAGGGAAGCAAAAACAATTCAAAGTTGCTATAAACACAAGTCAAACAAGTTAATAGTACACTGCGTTGCATAATTATAAGACCGAAACATATTTCTTTTGATTTTTGGCAATTTTTTTTCTGTTGGCTGCATGATAAAAACATTAGAAGGTAAAACCATTCTCTCAATTCGTCGGCCATGACTTTTTTCTGACGTTTGCAAACATTTTAAAATCATATAAAATTGAAAAAAAAAAATTAAATTGTTCACAATTGTTGTTGTTTGAGATTTAAAATGAGAATGTGTGTGTGAGCCTCAGCTCGAATTTTAAAATTATTTTGTTGGCAAACAACAGACTGCCTCTCAATGATTTTACCTTGTAATGTTTTTATCATGGTTGGCTGTGTTGTTAATTTTCTTCCATATAAAAAAATTTCGAACATACTTTGTATGGAAGAAAATGAGTGACACCGTAAAAAAAAATTTCAAAAATCAACCTTTTTTTGTAGACATATGAAACTCGCACTTTATTGTACTAAAATTGAATGGGCTATAAAACTGCATACGCAAAATTCTTAAAAAAAGTGTAAAATTTTTGGCTAAAATTCGCTGAATTTTTGTATTTGCACAAGTTTGAAATGTGAATTTGTATGCTGTTTGTTATAGAATGAACTATATTTTTATAAGAAAATATTTAAAAATAAATAATATAAAAATAAATAGCTGTTTTGTATTGGATTAAACAGGCCTGCGAAATCTAATTTTTCCCCGTTCCAATAATTATGTTATTTGTTTTTAATATCTAAGTTAGGGCTGCCAGACGTCCTGGTTTTACAGGATTTGTCCTGATTTAGAGAAATTGTCCTGGTGTCCTGGAGTCCTGGTCCACAAGTAAATTATCCTGATTTTTTAATGAAGGTCAATGCAGACACTCCTCTAATTTTTAGCAGATTTTTGCTATGAAAAAAGGTTAAGCCTTCTGTCATTAGTAGTCGAAAACTGATAACAAAACGTTTTTTCTAACATGTTGAATATCTTCTTTCTGTTTAGTTTATTTGGTTAAAATCGCATTTTTTCAGGCGAATGCCGAAAAAGTGCAAGTTCATGATCAGGTACACGACTGAGGGGTCATACATAAATACTACCCAGTAGATAATATCAGGAGCTAAAATCTTATTCAAAAGGCCTTTCTGAAAATTATCCCTTTCTCCTTCTTTTGTAGGACGCCGTTTGAAGAAGTTCTTTTAAAGTTGTTCTTAATTTATAAAAATCATACTTCTTTAATGAATTTATTTAAGGTTAATATCAAATAGTTTTATTTAGACTTGTAATGCCTATTGAATCTTATTTGTAATGCTAAGTAATATAAACATATACTTAAGTATATTCGCGTAAATTGTAAATAGGAAACACCCTTCTAGGAAGCATACAGGGAAGCACTTTTTTCAGTCCTTGTTGGCTAAGTCTTTTAGAATGGCTTCATTTAAGGCATCCTACCTAAATTATCTTCAGGTAATGCATATAAAAATTGGCAAAAATGATCATGAAGTCCATTGTAGGATATGCGGAGATTCGCTAATGGTGGTTAGGCAAACATTCAGCGTCATCGTCAAGATAAATTTGTTCTTTTATAATTAAAAATTCGCAACTTGAGCGTTTCATCATCATCAGTCATTCAGCTCCACGGATTATGCCTCAAAACTACATTGATTATAATATCAGAACCAAGGCAACTTTACTTATAGGGAATATATAGGCACCATATTCACTTATATCTTCGTTTTTGATTTGGATAATAAGTGTCTTAATCGATGGGTTCATGATTATGACAGTCGTAATCTAGGTATGTTAAATTAAAATACATCCCTGGTTCTTTTTCAGCACGTCAAGATTTATTTTTATTGGTGACATGTACTTACATGTTAGAATTTTTAGCAATTTCCATGAAAAGCCAAAAGTTAATTAATTTAGAATAGAACTTTTACTTAAAAACCAATAGTAATATTAATAATAGATACTCAGTAAATCGGAACGACTTATTTTATTTAACGCTAGTAATGCACGGCAATGCTAAGAAACATTGTAAAAATAATTTTCTCGGAAAATTTTCGTGATGAAATTTGTAGCGTGGTACCTATACATACCCAAATCGCTAATACATTTTTTAAAGGGAAAACCACACAGGCCTGTGATGTTTTTGATTATGTACTTGGATGTGAAATAACACATTTTTTAAATTTTTTTAAGCAGATTTGCGCTCCAATTATGAATGCTAATCCCGGGATCGCGGTATTTTTTAAGTCCCGAAAATCCCGGGATTATGTGCCTAGAATCCCAGGATTTTCGGGATTTGTATTTTACACTGGTGGCAATAATAGAAACGCCTTATGTTGACCAGTTTTGGCAATATCTCCTTTTGTATATTTGATATTTAATATTTTTAATATAAATGTGTAGCTCAATAAACATATATATGTATAATACCTTGCGACAGGCAATTTTACACACAAAAAAGCAATATATTCGCGAAACCAGGGGCCAAATACAGTAAAGTTGCGTTCTTAATTTTTCTCTCTGATGTCAGGATTTTTTAAAAGAACCTTGAGATTTGATAAATATGAGTATTTCAAAAAATCATTTTAAAAATTCAGTTCAATGTACTTAAAAAATTAGTATGGGTATCAAATTAAAGAGAAGATTCTGTAAACTTAAAACAGATTACATTTTTTGGTGCGTGTAGGTATTGAATATGCCCTTTTATAATTTTATCCTTGGATATCCTTGAAATTTTGCAATTCTTATTTCTTAAAAAATTATATGTTAAGGACTGACTTTATTAGCTTAAAAAAATAATACGGGTACCAGCAGGTTTAACAGTCCAGCAATACGTAAACGCAGAGCTGAGGAAGACGAGCCCAACTCCGATCAGTCGTGAAACTAAAACGAGCCAGCAATTGAATGCCCCATAAGCTCCGTCTCGCAAATTGGGAGAAATGCGAGCAACCTCACTGTTGTTGGGTGCGTGAATGGGCAAGACCGAGTGCTGACAGTGGATACTGGGGCATCACATTCCATTATTCGACCCGATTTGGCCACTTGGTATGTGAAGCCACTACCTGGAGCAAATCTGCAGACAGTAACTGGTGAGCGTACCGAAGTGATAGGAGAAGTACTATGCGAGGTAACAATCAGGGGCGTGGCCTCGTACACCAAGTTTATAGTGGCAAACATTGTGGATGAAGTCATCAACGGGCGTGGACTTCCTACTTGGCCAAGGCATGAAGATTGACCTCCAGGGAATGATCCTAACCTATCGCGACAGGAAAGTGCCACTTAGGTACGACAACCAGTACTGCAGCAGACGGTTGGAGAGGAAGTGCCGAAGATTCCACTAGCAGCGAAAGCGGTTAGTTGGACAGAGGTTGGAAGTGATGGAGACGGAATGGTTTCGTCAGGAGAAGGCAGCGGTTCACCGATACAGGAAAAGCGTGACGGTTCCGCCAGCTCAGTGAAGAAGAGGAAGTCACAACAAGGAAGTGGACATGGCAAGCCGGGTAGTGTTTCCGGCAGGAAGAGAGCCACTGAACCACGTTACAAGGATGATACGCCGGTGGCCGGAAATGGAGGTGGCTGTGAAAGCCGTGGGCGCACTTCGATGTATCCAGAAAAAGGTCGTGGTTGGCAAAGGATGCAAAGGCAAGCAGTAAAGCCGAAGGCCAAGGTTGAGGTTGTACATGTCCAGTCAATGAAGTTGACATCGGGGGAAGAGCGAGATGCGGAAACACTAGGCAAGTTTCAGCGTGAGGATCCGTATTTGGCAAGACGTGCTATACGCAGTGCAGCTCGAGGATAGAAGCTTGGTAGTCATGGCCAGAGGAAGCGGAGTAAAACCGGCGAAAAGGGTGCCCATGAGAAGAGACATGGTCTGGTCAACACCAGTGGCCGGCAGAAGTACGGCCATGTGAGATGCTGCACTCCCGGAGATAAGCCGGAATGTCCAATAATGCATCGAGCCGAGAGAGTTTCCAGGAAGGTGATTTTGTGTTGATGTACAAGCCGCAGCGGAAGAAAAGCTTCACCTCCAAACAACGACATAACTGGAGAGGTCCGTATGAGATTGTCAAACGGCTGAAAGACGCAGTGTATCGAATCCAGGCCGTTGGGAGACCGAGAACCAAGATGAAGGTGGTCCACTTGGAAAGGCTTGCAGCCTGCGAACAGCGAGAGAATGAGCGATAGACGGCAGAGCGTTCTAGAGTTGCCATGAGTACGAGCGCAGGTATATAGGGCCGCTGCTACAGCGAAGTAGGTTAGCAAGTTACCAGACAAGCCAGTTGCGAATAAGCAAGCTGTAAGTTCAGGTGTTTTAGCAAGTTTTGTAAAGTGTTTTAATTGCCTTGACAAATATTGTTAATTGTTATTATTGCATAAACAAGTATTGTAAAGTGTTTGTTGTACAATAAAGTTAATTATACTGTAATTTGGTCATCATGACTGTTTATTTAACAATGCAGCGATATAGCCCGAACACAATGCAAACGACGAGCTACGGACCACGGCTGTCAAATTATTTTAACACGTACTCTTATATAGATATAGAATGGATTTTGGGAAATTCGTCAATGAAACAAGGATAATCGTAACAAATGCATATATTTATAGTCAGCCGTCGAAGCGACGCCAGAACGCAACGCCAAAGTTGTAAGTAAACTGGCCTTAATCGTTTCCGTGGACAATGATCGGGATCCGGATAAAAAAATTTTCACGCAAATGCAACAACAAAGATATGATTCTGATCAGCGTTGCCATTAACAATTTTTACCCCCTACCAATTTTCTTCCCAAATCCAACCAAAATCGTTTACAACCTACCAAGGCACATTAAACAGGTAGTATCAGTTGAGCAAAAACAACATTTGCGTGTATTTTGTTGTTGCTTCTGGTATCGAAAGTGTCAAAAACTGTTCTGAATTTTTTCTTCTAAATCAAAGCGTGCCATGTGAAATACAAAAAATTATAAAAAATAAAAAATTGAAATTGGAAAAAATAAAAATTGATGCAACTTTCTTTCCTAGTAAATTTGTTTGCTTCTCGAAGCTTTAATCCATCCTTTGCAAGGCCCAGTAATCAGCGGTCGTGCTGCCGAGTTGGGCGAACGTTCCAAAAGCTTCTATTCAATCGCTTGTTTTGTATGGGAAAAGGTTTCACATGCAAATGGATTTTAACAATTCAGAATTTTTGTGAGAAAAAATTAAAAATATTTGACATTTTCGAGACCAAATAATTTGAAAATAAATCTAATCAGCTGCTCTACTGATACTACCTGTTCAATGTACCTTGCAACCTACCAAATAAATTTCAATTACAAAAAAGCATTCTGAAAGCTTACACTTCATTTATTTAAGGTTAAGTGCCAATTTCATAATGAAACACTTAAAGTTCCTTTGCAAAAGTTTCCTTTTAGTTAAAATGTCATTTAAATGTACTTTAAACAATAAGTGTTTTCATAATACAATGGCAATTGAATAATAACAAAAGGTTCATTTAAATGAAAACAACAATGTTGACAATGCTAATCTCGGCAAAATTGCATCCGCTGATTGTCATATACTACGTTTATACGTAAGCTATTTGCAAATAAAAATAATTTGCAAATACCTAACTCACTGTTTATTCGATGGTGAAAAATTCTTCTTTTTAATATTGCCTGATTATAAAAAGGGAATAATATGACCATCGAAAAAAAAAATAAAGTTAAAAATGACAACGTCTTGATTATAAAAAGACAATAACATGACCATCGAAAAAGAAAATAAACCTAAGAATGGCGGCTTCTTGCGCTTATTTGCAAATAGAACCACTAATCAATACTTATTTGCGTGATTTAGTTATTTGCAAATAAAAAATTAACTCAGCGTTTATACGGAAAATTTTACCATTTTGCAAATTGTTATTTGCAAATAATACGTGCGTATAAACGTAGTAATCAATAAGTAATTATACTACGAAAATTACATCCTTTTTTTTCTTACAAAAGGGACCTTTATGTCATTTAAATTTCCATTTTGGGTATTTAACTGAAGAGCCTTTATGGGCACCTTTATCTTTAAAGTGGCTTTATGAAATCGATCAGCAAAATAAAGCATCCTTTAAATATTAAAACATTATTTAATTTTATTATGAAATCGGCCCTAAATGTTTCGAATACAAAACATTTACATACATACATATACATATGTACTTTGTACATTTTAAAACAAACAAGGAATTAATAAAAGGAGTGTACTCGTACCCAAAACTATCTAAAGTTTTAGAAAACTTTTACTGGCTTTGCGTTCTCGTACCCAAAAAACTTGTAAAGTAGGGGAAATTGAGAGAGCAAAATGTGATAGAGAGGTTCAAATTTCTGCTGGAAAAATGTTTACTGGCGATAACTTGCAAGTAAGAAAATCAGCTGATCACAAACACATGCTTGTAAATAAACAAAAGAAAATATGGCCTTTTTGAGTTATTTATTGCAAATTTTATTATTAATGCTAGTATACAACGAAAAAGTGAGTAAATTTAATATAATTTTTCCAGCAGAAATTTGCAGCTCTCTTTCACATTTTGCTCTCTCAATTTCCCCTACTTTGCAAGTTTTTTGGGTACGAGAACGCAAAACCAGTAAAAGTTTTCTAAAACTTTAGATAGTTGGGCGTACGAGTACACTCCTAATATGTTCTTTTTGAATTATTTCTTGCAAATTGTATTATTCATGCTAGTATGCAACGAAAAAGTGAGTAAATTTAGTAAGCACAATGTTTATTGACTTTATTTTTCGTTAATTTGCTATTAAAATCCAGTTTGTTTACTTTAGTGTGTGCTGACTGTGGTTGCGGTATGACATTTTTCGTTTGTACAATAATTGTCCTTTAAATATACCAAAATAGATAAAAATGCAGCAAGCTGAAATTTTGTTGGCCGAATTTGTCCGTTTTGGCAGGTTAATTGTTGAAATTAGAATTTTATAATTTTAAATGTACATACATTTGTAGCATCTACATAAATGTACATTTGTAGATATCTACTATTTTTTTTTATCAAGGATGGGTGTTTGGGGGATATTCTCTTATTTTTGAATGTGCCATGATGTGGTATCACAAATAATTTTGAGAAAAGTATTTCATTCATTCCGATATACATAATTAATTTGTATTTAAAAAGGTTTTTCGATTCCAAAAGTATGCAATAGTATAAAATGCAAAATAGGGGAAAATGTACCAAGCAGAAAATAAATTGCCAAATGACCCACCAGTGGCAACTGTGGAAGTGATCAGCTGTTTCGAAGGCTGCAAGTTTTTACAAATTTTGCGTTCTCGTACTTGTGTGGATATGTTATCTCTTTGAGAGCGAATGCCGCTAAATTCCCAGAATTTTTGCTGCTGGATAATTTTGTCCAAGGCGAATTTATACAAGGTGGTGTTGATGGCGAATTTAGATTTTCGCCGCGGTACTTCCTAATGTCAAAATGATGTGTTTGTTGTAAACAAGGCGAATTCATTTTATAACAAACACATCATTTTGACATTAAGAAGTACCGCGGCGAAAATCTAAATTCGCCATCAACACCACCTTGTATAAATTCGCCTTGATTTTGTCCTCTCAATACGAGTACACACCTAAATGCAGGTTCAGTCTTAGGCACAGAGATGAGGTCATTTAACATTTTTTGGTTGTATGAATCATAAGGAGTGTACTCGTACCCAAAACTATCAAAAGTTTTAGAAAACTTTCACTGGTTTTGCGTTCTCGTACCCAAAAAACTTGTAAAGTAGGGGAAATTGAGAGAGCAAAATGTAATAGAGAGAGCTGCAAATTTCTGCTGGAAAAATTTTTGCTAGCGAAAACTTGCAAGTAAGAAAATCAGCTGATCACAAAGACATGCTTGTAAATAAACAAAAGAAAATATGGCCTCTTTGAGTTATTTTTTGCAAATTTTATTATTAACGCTAGTATACAACGAAAAAGTGAGTAAATTTATTAAGCAAAACGTTTTTTGAGTTTATTTTTCGTTAATTTACTATTATTCTCCAGTTTGTTTACTTCAGTGTGTGCTGACTATGGTTACCGTATGACATTTTTCGTTTGTCCCATAATTTTCTTTTAAATATATCAAAATAGATTAAAATGCAGCTTGCTGAAATGTTTTTGCTGAAGTTGTCGGTTTTGGTATGTTGATTGTTGAAATAAAAATTTTATAATTTTAAAGCTACATATGTAGCTATATCCAATAATTTTTTTTGGATCAATGATGGGTGTTTGGAGGAGGTTATCTTATTTTTTAATGCGTCACCATGTGATATCACAAATAATTGTGAGAAAAGTAACTTATTCATTCCGATATATTTAATTTGTATTTTAAAAAGGTTTTCCTTATCCAAAACTATTCAATTGTATAAAATGTCAAATCGGGGGAAAATGTACCAAGCAGTAAATAAATTGCCAAATGAACCACCAGTGGCAACTGTGGAAGTGATCAGCTGTGTCGAAGGTTGCAAGTTTTTCCAAATTTTGCGTTCTCGTACTACTGTGCATGATAAAAACATAGCAAGGTATAACCGTTCTCTCAATTTGTCGGCCATGATTTTTTTTTGAAGTTTGCCAACATTTTAAAATCATATAAAATTGAAAATAAAAAATTGAAATTGTTCGAAATTGTTGTTGCTAGAGATTGAAAATGAAAATGTGTGTGTGAGTTTGTGAGTAAATTTAAAAATTAAATTGTTTGGAAACGTCAAGAATTTTAAAAGTGACTCTCAGCGGTTCTACCTTACTATATTTTTATCATGCTACTGTGGATATTTTGTCTCTTTGAGAGCGAATGCTACTAAATTCTCAGAATTTTTACTGCTGGATAATTTTGTCCGCTCAATACGAGTACACACCCAAGGATGATAGAATACAAGATTGCGCCAATGAGAGAGGATTTTTGAGCGTAATTTTTTCGTGACGTCATCTTGGTGGATTTGCGAGAGGGAAATGCCAAAACGCATATAAAAATATGTAAACAATGCAGAAAAATGTGTTAATTGTAATATTACATGGCCCAATTTTGAAGGAATCAATAAATATACAAAGATTGATTAATTAGGAACACGTAGCAATAATTTTGGACACGTAGCCCTTTAGGTAAGTACGATTTTTAGCACATGCAAAAATGGATGTATTAACAGTGTTTGCAATTTCATGTAGACCAAAAGGAAGGTGTGCAGCAAAGTGAATTTTTGTTCTCGCCATTGTAAAAAGCCATGCAGAGTTCATATTTATATTTGTGGACGGTAGCCAACCACCATAAACTCCACAGCTGTTGACTCCACAGCTTTTATTTGATGACTTGTGTACTATTTCCGAGAGGATGCATAAGTGTGGCTTCTTTGGAAACAAATATTCTATGTAAGTAAAACATAATTTAAGCTGAACTTTTAAATGTATAATAATTTGGGCACTGTTTTGTATTAGGTACGTAACAGCGCGGTAAGATGCCGCTTGAATTAGCGCCTGGCGACCTTATCCACTGGTGCATTACCTCATACCAGCACTAAAAATATTATTTTCAATATCTTCACTAGTAAAGTGCTTTATGCACACATAGCTCGATTTGGTGCTTAATGCATATCCTCGCCGGCAGAACTGCTTCCACTTTTTCACCAGATTTGCGTTCGTAGGAAACGAAAAAAAACTTATAGGTATCCTACGCTTTCCTTTTGTTTTCACTATTACACTTTGCCACGGCACACTTCATTTTGCTTTGTAATGTCTCAATAATTGTTTAAAACCACGCAGAAATATTAACGCACATATATTAAAATTGTTATTTGGTTTTTTCGTATGCTCACAATCAACGATTGCACCAAGATGACGTCACGCACACAACTGATTCTGTCAAAATCACAAAGAGCGGATTAGCGGTACCGCGATTGGCGCAATCTCTATTTCTCCCAATCGTGGTACACACCTATATTCATACATGTTTTGTACCAATAAGTTTAATTTCTTAAAAGTGAATTTAAATCAATTAAGTACACATGCAAATCCTTAGCAGCTGACCTAGGGTTGCCAGATTTTTTATGCGCAAAATCAGTACGTTAGCCTTTTTCATGCTAAAAAAATCAGTACTTTTCAGTACATTTTTATTCAAAGCAAAATTATGAATGTAAGTAACAGAATAGATATACTTTGAAACGTCAGAGCTCTTGTTTTCTTTAACAATATTTTGGTATATAAATAAAATATAGTTCATAAAAAATAGAAGTGTTACTCATTTTATCATTATTTCATGAGTGTACACAGCATTATACACAGCAGCTAATAAACTATTTTATATTTGTGACATTCTTGAATAGCAATAATGAGATCATGCCCATTTTCAGTGTTTAAATAGTCAAAGAATTATATACATTTCATTTTAAAATTACTTTTAATTTGAAGTTCACATTAAAAAATTTTAATTAGAAGCCGGTTTCTCTCATTGCGCCAGGAAATAAGCTTTATTCTTAAAATCCTCTCAATTGCTTCGATTGAGTATTACATATTTTTTCATACTGTGAAAAAGTACCACTTTTTAAGGACTTCATCTGTATTTCCTCATGGCTTAAATAATTTTTCAACTACGCATAAACTGTAAAAGACTAAGTATTCGCTAAAAAGAGTATCTAACTCTATGTATTGTATGGAAAACTCTTTTACAAAGTCAGTAAATTGAGAAAAAGGAATTGTGAGTTATAGGCAAAAGCCATTCGAATATTCAAATTTATTGTTATTAAACTGAAAGTTACATATTTTCGAGATAACTAAAAACACCCGACAAAAATTTCTGCCTTTTTAAATAAGTTATCATATTATCGCAACTGGTACTTAACGACCCAGCGATATGCCCATAAAACGATTGATCTTTTTGTTGTATTAATTTCTTGGGCATATCAAACGTTATCTAAAACATGTAAACTATCATGATAAAAACATAGTAAGGTAAAACCGTTCTTTCAAATCGTCGGCTATGATTTTTATACCCGAGCGCACTTGTGCACAAGGGTATATTAATTTTGTTCACATAACGGTTGTTTGTAACAGCCAAAACGAATCGAGATAGATATAGACAAATGTATACATAAATGCTCAGAATGAATAGAGAAGTCGATTGAGTCATGTCTGTCTGTCCGTCTGTCCGTCCGTCCGTGTACACGATAACTCGAGCAAAAATTGATATATCTCAACGAAATTTGGTATGTGGGTTTCCATTAATCCAAGGTAGGTTGGTATTGAAAATGGGCGAAATCGGACTGTAACCACGCCCACTTCCCATATAACGGTAATTTCCAGAAATACGAAAACTGCGATATTTTAGTAACTACTGAAGATAATTCACTCAAAATTGATATTTACAATAACTTTCAGACGAAAAATAAGAATATTATAAATTTTTGAAAAATGGGCGTGGCCACGCCCACTCATGGTTACATGTGTATATCTTGGCTACCGCTGCACCGATTTCTTCCAAACTTGGCACAGTTATTGGCCTTGGTACAGCATACCAAATGGCTACTTTATTCAAAATTGACGCTTGCAACAATTCTTTACCAAGAAATACGTTTATGATATAATTTTGGAAAATGAGCGTGGCACCGCCCACTTATAATCACATATATGTATCTCGGTAACCGTTCCACCAATTTGTACCAAACTCGGTATGGTTATTGTGCTTGCCATTTAAAAGCAAACCGTTCAAAATTATTGAAATCGGACTAAAATTACGGCTTTTTATATAACGGTAAATTTTAGAAATGCTTGATACTTCAATATTTCGAAATTTAAGGACGCTAATTAACTTAAAATTGATACACCGCTGATTACCATGTAGCGGTAGCTTTCGGAAAGGTGAAAAACATATATTTAATATTTGCGCCGGGTATTTAATGTTCGGCTCCGCCCGAACTTAGACTTTCTTACTTGTCTTTTTTTAAGTTTTCCAACATTTTAAAATCATATAAAATTGATAACAAAAAAAAGAATTGTTCAAAGTTGTTGTTGTTTGAGATTGAAAATAAGAATGTGTGTGTGAGTTTGTGTGTAAAATTTTAAAATTAAATTGCTTGCAAACGTCAAGAATTTGAAAAATTCCTCTCAGCGGTTCCACCAAGGCGAATTATTATAAGGTGATAGCAGGAGTACAAAAACAAAAGTTTACATGTATTTTGTTTTTGCTTTGGCGGCATAAACTGTCAAAATCTGTAAGAGTGTGTGTAGAAATTCAAACAAAAATTTTCAATTTGATATCAGAACCCACCATGCAAAACATGAAAAATAGGCAACAATCGTCAATGGCAACAAATTGGCGACTCACCGATTTATTGCTGTGGTGACAAATCGGCAACATCACTTCATTCATGTCAATTTTGAATGAAAAAGTTCTCAAAAATTCCGAAACTTATGAATATGGCGTCAATAGTATTGGCCAAAAGCATCTAAATTATGCCCAAGGACAAGATTGAAAAAATAGGAAGCCTCACAGCGAGAAAATGAATTAATTCCGATTGTAAGGTGCAATTTGGTATACAAAAAAATAAATGAAGTATTAAAAAGAATAAAATTATTCCAAATATCGCCTGAAGCGATAAGAAAAGGACTTATTCAGGTAATAAGAAAACGACTCGCCCAGGCGAGTTGCCTTCGGCGGACGTTTTAAAGCGACCGGTAATAGGAAATCGATTCGATGGCAATATTACCGGCAATAAATTTGTTTCCGAGGGCGACACATTTTCTTATTGCTGGCAACACAAAAGCTGAAATTAGTCAAGAACGTAAACCTACCGGTACGTAAACCCGAGTCAGCTTACACGATCTGTCTTACCAAAGCGCCATGTAAATGAAAACTCAACACCGCAGAATTTTTCTGTAGTTGTAGCCCGTAGCGCAGAAATCTGCGGAATTTAGATTTTTCCGTGTCAGCTGATTTCTCCTTCTTTAGATGGTTGCCACTTCATCAGTTTTACAGATGGTAAAAAAGATATAAGTTCCTACTCAAAATATGTTTAAAATATTTGAAATTTACTATTGAATAAGGTTTTTGTTGAAAACTAAATAGTTTATATTTAGCTAAAATCTACTATAGCACGAAAAATTGTAGTTGAAAGGGTAAGTTTATGAAAAGGCATTGATGAGTGGCAACAGTGTAGTAAGCAACACTGAGGGCTCCAGTAATCGACAAAATTCTGCGTATACAGACTGCGTTTAAGTATACGTTCTGCGTTCTCGACTAATTTCAGCTAAATTGTGTGGTGGGAAGCCGTACGGCGAAACACATACACAAAATCAGCTGAGCTAGTAACACCACCTTATATAAATTCGCCTTGGGTTCCACCTTCCTATTTTTTTATCATGGTCAACTATAATTAAATTATATTCTTCTTATTTTTTACAGTAGGTACAATTTAGGGAAGTTCCAACGTTATGTAAAAGCTTAAGAAAATGCTAAAGTATTTTGTTGGAATTGAAAATTCAGTACAAATCAGAACAAATTTTTAAAATCAGGACATTAGCGTACTGATTGAAGAAATGAATAAAATCAGTACAAGAGTTGAAAAATCAGAGGTGTACTGATAAAATCAGTACGTCTGGCAACCGTAAGCTGACCATCCATAGTGCGGATCATATTTGTTTTGTTATGGGAGCGCTGGATACCCGTGATTGCTGGTTTGCGATCCATTGTCAGGCTCAGCGCGTCCAGTAGTAAGAACCTGGAATCAGAAGAAAGCATCGTCTGCACCATGTATTTTCACAATGTTATTATTTAAGGATACTTGCCCAACAAGTCTGAACGCCACTGTAGAGATCTTCGGCCACCCGGCTGTACAGATGGTAAGGGTATAGGTTTTTCGTTCTTAGCAATCCCTGTAGTGTATATAAATT
>NW_023459486.1:47694-56376 GCF_013731165.1 Rhagoletis pomonella | reverse complement strand
ATTTGGGCGGAGTATTCAGTCAGTTGAACTAATTACAGTAAAGAGATAAAGAAGGCAAAACGGGGCAGCTTTAGGAAGTTCTGTGAGGATATCACATCGACTCCTGCAGCCGCTAGTCTGCATAAGGCCCTAGCGAGGGATCAGACTGACACCAGACTAGCAATCCGGCTAGCTGATGGTACCTACTCAGGAAACGAAAAAGAAAGGGCACTTGCCCTGCTCTCGGCCCACTTGCCGGATGCCACTCCGACCTCGGGGGAGGTACCATGCCAACGGACTAGGCCATCTCCAGCCGACTGGAAGCTGGCTAGAAGTCTATTTACTCGCCCATCGGTCTGCTGGGCTCTGGACTCCTTTGGTCGGTACCAATCCCCCGGGGTGGACGGAATCAGTCCAGTATTGCTGAAGCAAGGTAAGTACTTCCTACTGCCACACCTCGTCAACATCATGTGGGGTAGCCTAGCGCTCGCCCACATCCCCGAGGTGTGGCAGAGGGCTCGGGTTATATTTATATCGAAGATAGGTAAGAGAGATTACTCTCTCGCAAAGTCCTTCAGGCCGATAAGTCTAACCTCCTTTTTGCTAAAAGCGATGGAGAAGGTCGTCGACCATGAAATCAGGAACAACACTCTTAATGTGGCGCCTTTACACCCTGACCGACATGCCTACAGAGTGGGCAGGTCCACGGACACTGCACTATACGCCCTGTCCAAGGAAATACAAGGTGCTCTTGAGTGTGGGGAGACAGTACTCTGTGCCTTCATCGACATTAAGGGGGCGTTTGACAACACCTCTCACGGTAGTGTCGAGCAGGCGCTTGAAAAACGTTATGGGCAGGCAACCATCCGCAGGTGGATAGTCAGGTTATGCAACACAAGGATAGCTGAAAGCGACATCGGGGACGGCGTGGTACAGCTACAAACCACAACAGGTTGCCCATGGGGAGGAGTATATCCCCTCTTCTGCTGAGCTTAGTTGTGGACGAACTTCTACGGACTTTTACTGACAATGGCATCCGCTATCAAGGCTATGCGGATAACATCGTGATTATTGCCAGAGGGAAGCTCGTGAGCACTCTTTGTGATATAGTTCAAAGGGGACTAAACCTAGCAAGAGGCTGGTGCTTGAGTTTGGGCCTGAGCACGAACCCCTCCAAAACCGTTATCGTCCCTTTTTCTAGAATAAGAGCACTCCCAGGTATGAGGAACATCACTTAGAATGGGATCACCGTCAACGTCGCCACCGAAATCAAGACCTAGGATTAATACTAGATTCCAGACTTCTGTGGAAGGCGCATGTCGACTCGATCACTTCCAAAGCCACGAGGGAACTAATGGTATGCAACCCTCTGGCAGGGAAGTCTTTGGGCTGTAGTCCCAAGATCCTGAGATGGATGTATACCATGATAGTTAGACCAATAGTTACTTATGTGGCATTAGCGTGGGTCTCGAGAACAACCCTTCCAACGGTGAGACAATCCCCCACTAAGCTTCAACATCTGACGTGTGTATGCATCACGGGGGCAGTGCGCACATGCCCGAAGGCGGCGCTGGAGGTGATTCTCGATCTCGAACCGCTGCACCTTACCATAGAACAGGTAGCAAAGCGAACACTATTAAACTTCACAAGAGAAGGCTTTGGTAGAGGTAAAATCCTACCACCGAGGATCAGACAAAAGCTAGGCTCCCAAATTTTATTAGCTCTGCTCCCCAGAGTCGACAGGCCCAAACTAGTGAACTTTACCAGGAAACTAAAAATAGTGCTTTGCACCAAGTCGACTTGGAGCACCTCTCTTATGGAGAGGCAGATACAACCGAGCTCAAAGCAATGGTATACAGACGGCTCAAAAACTCCCGACGGTGTTGAGGCAGGCGTCCAGGGGCCAAGGATAAAGCCCATGGGCATATACCCAAGCACCTTTCAAGTGGAAGTATATGCCATTAGTCTGTGTGCAGAGATTAACCTGCGTAGGAACGATCGTAATGAAAGTATTTTGATCATGTGCGACAGCCAGGCAGCACTCAAGGCACTCTCATCACTTGAGCTCAAATCCTCTCTGGTTCTTGAGTGTATTGATAAGCTCAACGCCCTGGCGGAGTACAACGACATCCAATTAACTTGGGTGCTAGGTCACGGAGGAGTTTTCGGCAATGAGAAAGCGGGAAGACTAGCTAGGATGGCAGGGCCTGAGCTCTTCATAGCGATTGAACCTAGTACAATCAAGGAAGAGCTCAGGAAAGAGAGGAACACAGTAAGGAATCAGCACCGGCGTAACACGGTAGGCCTAAAAGCCTACTGGGAGGTTACAACCTTATAAGGTATAGAGCAATAATGAACCTACCCAAAAAGAGGGTAAGTATATTGACAGGTTTTCTGACGGGTCACTGCAGACTGAAAGGTCACCTGCACAAGTTGGGGATCTGGTCTAACGACTTATGTCGGTTCTGCGATGTGACTGAGGAGACCCCCTGTGTCTGCTTCGCGAATGCAAGGCAGTTGCGAGAAGACGGGAGAGACACCTAGGCCAACTCTGGCCAAGTGGGGAAGTCATACAATCGCTAACCCCCGGAGATCTCCTGAAATTGCTGGGTTCTCTGCGATTAGATGAGGTACTCTAAACAGTAGATCCTTTGGTCGCGGTGCGTACCTCTTCTTAATCTATCTATATATCTAATCAAACACGACGGCAACCCAAAACGACACTATTTATTGCAACCCTGACTGACAACGAAACAGAATACAAACTAGGAAACGATAATAAACGGACCGAACGTTCTTACACTTATTCATCGACCACCAACCCCAGTTGACGACCGTTGTTAAACGGAGCTACGCAAACTTTTTATATTTTGTAAAGTAAACTAAAACCTTAACTTAAAAGTGTTTTTCCATTTATTTAAACTTACTCGGTCCCAAAAAATTGGTGTCAGAGTGAGATACGAATTCACGCTAGGAATTGCGTGTCAATTAAAGTTTTGTTAAAAAGCGTGTGCGAAATAGCTAGGCGGCGTCAGCAAAGTCGGGTCGGGCAGAGGCAGAGTAGCGCTGACATTACGCAGTTTTCAACGGAGGAGCAGCGTACTTAGAAAAAGTTTTTGCGAAAAGCAGCGTATGCATACAAAGTTTAAAAGTAAACATTTCCATGGGTAAAGCAGCCGATTTGTAAGCGTGGAAAATCATCAAATTTTCAGCACGTTAGCCAGCGGGGAAAATTAAAGCAACGGCAGGGGTACATACGGACGTAAGTAAAGTGTATTGTGTAGCCATAAGGACGGCGTATTTTATCGCTTTGCCGAGATGGGCAAGAATTTGTGCTTGCGGTACAGCAAACATGCATCAGCGCAAGCATTCAAGCATCAGCGCGAATTTACAAGCATCAGCGCGAATTTAAAGCAGCAGCGCTAGTTCAGAGCAGCAAAGCGGTACCTCAGAGCAGCGTAACGGTACGTCTATAGGCACTACTGGGCTTGACAAACATAAAGCCTAGTACAGTACAGTGCATAGTAGCGAAGCTGAGTACATTTTTTTATAAAATTAAGAAAGACTGAAAAATCCAAGAGGACTGCGGCGTGGGAGACAACAGGTAACTCCAGACAAAAAGGCTCTGATTTTAAAGAATAAGTATCATTCAAATTTTAGTACTGTTTGTATTGTTTAATACTTGTTTGTATACGTTAATATTGTATTCAAATCATTTTCTTCAAATAATTTAAAAGCATTTCAATGCTAATTTAAAACTTTTTATGTGTTAGCGGTTGATAAAAATAAATTTTCGAAACTTTGCGTAACTGTTTTTAAGAATTTCATCGTTGTAATCGGACGAAACAATGGACAGGGAACAGATACTTGCGTTGACGGTAGCGAAACTTAAGGCTAAATTAGTTGCACTAGGGTTATCGACAGTAGGGCGAAAGGTGACCTTGTAGGACAGATTCAACGAACACTTCGGCCTGGTAGCGAGCGACGATGAGTCCGACTACGATAAGGTGGCTAGTAGGCAAAGTTCGGTAGCGAATCAGATAGCAGTTTTCGGGTTCGGGTCAGCCCAGCGTAGAGGTATGGCACCAAGATTTTGAGCAGAATGCCACAGCCGTCGATTGGAGCACCTTGCAAAAATTTATGTACGGCAAACAACTGTTAAAAGGGGCCACGAAAATGTTTATACGCAACCAAAATGGGGTAAGCAGTTGGGCGGCACTCAAGAAAGCATTGCGTAGGGAATTCGGCACAGCTCCTTCCCTTCATCGATCGAAGTTCATCGATTGTGGCAAAATCGTCGGAAACGCCAGAATGAAGACTACCTGGAGTACCTCTACAGCTTGATGGAAATCGGAAAGTCGATAAACTTGGACGATTCCAGTTTGATCGAGTACTTCGTAGAAGACCTCCCCGACTCGAGAGAAAACAAGATGAATTTATACCAAGCCAACATAGTGAGCCAATTGAAAGAGCAGGTTAGAATATACGAGAAAATCTGTGCAGGCAAGCCACAGTTCCCAAGTTCAACGCAACCTAGACCATCAAGTCACAAATTAGACACATCAAGGTGACAGAACGACGAGGAGAAAAAATGTTTTTTTGTGTGGTAGTCCGGCGCATATCGCTAGAAATTTCCCAAAGCGTTCAAAATGCTTCAGTTGCGGCCAGTGTGGTCATCGGGCGGCAGAATGCAAAAGCCGGTCGAAGAACTTGAAGTCTGAAGGCAGAAATATTAACGCAATGCGAAACGATAGCGGTATTGATAAGAAAAAGAGCGGGCTGATTTTTAAGGACTTTTTAATAAATGAGTCGATAGTGTCGACATTGGTAGACACCGGCTCCGGCTTAGGCCGTAAGTGAAATTTCGGAACGGCAGGCGAGCAGCAGCGCTAACGGGCGTGAGGTGGAGGCAAGTAAGGCCCGTAATCCACTAATATGTGCACGAAAGCGGATAGCGAGAGCTCGAGAGAAGCAGAGTGGAGGGAATCAGGGCCCGTAATCCAGCAATGGGCGTAAAGAGGCCACAAAGCCAGCGCGATAGCGAAGTTTCAGATGCATTCAAGAGACTGTGCTTGATGTCGAATGTCTCGGAGGGTGAACCGACCATCTAAAGCGAGCGGATGCGGAGAAGATACGAAGCTTGGTCAGCTCATATAAGCGTCAGAGGAATAGCGAATCACCAGTGGATATGAAAATATTAGCCACCGACGATGTTCCAGTGTACCAGCAGCCTAAGAGGTTATCATATGCCGATAAATGCGTGGGAGAAAGGCAAGTAGCTCAATTTCTCGAAGAGGTTAATCATCCAACCCAGTTGCTCCAACTACGCATCATCAATCGTTTCAGTGGCAAAGAAGAATGGCGAGAAGAAGCTCTTCTCCGATTATCGACGTTTAAAAATTGTTCGGATTTTGTTAATGGATTTTTTGATGTTCCGGTCGCGGCTAGCTCCTGGAAATATACTTCGCTCGTCACACTGGATGGCCAGTACGAGTTTCTCTACGTACCTTTCGGTATATCAAACTCACCAGTCGTTTTTACTAGATATATTCCTGCAGTGCTACGAGAGCTTATACATAAAGGAACCGACGTGGTCTATATGGATGACCTTATTATTCCCGCCAAGGATGAAGAAGAGGGTATACGGAAGCTAGAGCGTTTATTATCGGTATCAGCAGCAAAAACCTTATGTCTCAATAAAGCCATCAAAGCCAATACTAGCGCCATAAAGAATTTTCCAATTCCTCACGACCGCAAAGCTTTGCAACGATTCCTGGGGCTGACGTCATACTTCCGGAAGATTGTGGACGGTTACGCAGCAATAGCTAAGCCGCTCTCTGATATACTTAGAAAGAGGCTAAGTTACAGCTGGGTGATAGTCAACTAGCCGTATTTGGGCAGCTGAAGCAGGCACTGATGAGCGCACCGGTCTTGAAGCTATACAATCCAAAGGCGACGACAGAAGTCCACACGGATGCTAGTGTTATGGGGTATGAAGCGGTTCTGCTTCAGAAGGACGTGGACGAACAGGAGTTCAATCCAGTCCAATACATGAGCCGTAAGACGAAGCCTGTGAAAGAAAAATACCCTCCGTTCGAACTCTAAGTGTTAGCGATCGTCGAGGCCTTAAAGAAGTGGAGGGTATTCCTTCTCGGTATCCACTTTAAAATCATTAACGACTGCAACGCACTAACGATGACCATGTGAAAGCGAGACATCCTACTAAGAGTATCTCGTTGGGCCATGCTCCTCGAGTATTTCGACTACGGATAGAGCTCCGATCGGGCACGAAGATGAGATATGTTGACGCCCTAAGCAGAGTCTCCTGCCTTATTTTGGAAGACAGCCTGATGCATCGACTACGACTAGCTCAGCAAAGCGACGAGTGTATAAAGACGGTGGGCTAAGTTTTGGAACGGGAGGAGTATGAGGACTTTTACGTGAAGCACGGCATACTACATAAGGATCCCGTTTAGAAGCTTATTGCCGTTCCGTCCCTCATGGAAGGTGAAATCCTCAAAATTGCGAACAAACAGGGGCATTTTTCCGCCAAGAAAACGCAAGAATTTGTTGAGAAAAACTTCTTCATACCCCAACTAAACGCAAAGGCAACGAAGGTAGTGAAGAGTTGTATCAGTCACATCATGACCAAGAGTAAGCGTGGTAAGCAAGAGGGCTTCCTAAACCCAATTAATAAGGAAGATCGGCCTCTGGGGACGTACCACATCGACCAGGACCGATGGAAGCGACTAAAAAGGCGTACAACTACATCTTAGTCGTCGGGTATACGTTTTCCAAGTTTGTATGGCTATATCCCTACAAAAGCACCGGAGCAGAAGCTGTCGTGGATCGACTGAGAAAGCAAGCGGCGAATTCGACAATCCGGCAAGGATAATCACATACAGAGGCTCAACATTCACGTCCCATCCCTTCAAGGAATACTGTGCGGACGAAGAAATACAATACTGGTGTCCCGCGTGAGAATCGGAAAGTGGAGAGCTTGCATAAGGTCGTCGGCCCCATGATCTCCAATTTATGCCAGAAGAAGCCAAGTCAGTGGTATCGTCACGTGGAACGCGTGCAGCAGTAATCAAAATCACCCCTCCACGTAGCACGAACCTCGTCCCGTTTCGAATCCCAAATATACCGAAACTGTAACAATTTTTGACAAGCGTGGCCGTTGAGGAGCTTGACGAAGGCCGCGCAGCAGTACGCAAGGCAGCCCAAGAAAACATCGCCCGTGTCCAAAGTGAGAATTGCAAAACTTTTAATAGCAAGGGCAAGATGGAAGAACAATATGAAGTCGGGGAACTCGTCGCCATCAAGCGCACACAGTTCGGATCCGGCTTACGTCTACAGCCAAAGTTCCTAGGACCATACCAAGTGACCAAGAAACTAACCCATTTTCGATATGACGTGCAGAAGATTGGCGACCATGAGGGGTCAGCACGCACCACAAGCACAGCCGAGTACCTCATAAAGTGGGACCCCTCATTCAGGACGAATGAGAACGCAGGACAGTAAAACGACTACATTTATTGCAACCCTGACTGACAACGGAACAGAAGACAAACTAAGAAACGATAACAAACGGACCGAACATGTTTACACTTATTCATCGACCACCAACCCGAGCTGACGACCGCGGTTAAACGGAGCTACGCAAACATTTTATATTTTGTAAACTAAATTTTAACTTAAAAGTGTTTTCCATTTATTTAGACGTACTTGGACCCACATACATATGTATGTATTGCTATGCTATTATTACAATACGAAGAAACTTGTTTGTAGAAAATAGCTTTTACCGAAATAAGTTTGAACGAGTTGAATGTTTTTCATTCATTCATTCACATTCTTCCATTAGAAGGTAAAAAATTTAAAACAAAATGTATATACATAACTTACAAAATTCCAAACTCTGAGTGTTTTGTAAGTGAAGTAAAATATTCAAATCTACTGTACTCTGTTTGGCTAGAAATTTAAATGAATTCATGTAGTCCTCTATTGATTATTAGGTTTTTCCATATGAAATTTATCTCACAATTTGTAATTAATATTTGATTGAAATAATTGACCTCTTCTTTTTCTTTTTTGGCGCTGTAACCGCCTAAGCGATTTTGGCCGAGTTCAGCAAAGCTCGCCAGTCGTTTCTCCTCTGTGCCAACTGACGCCAATTGGAAACGCCAAGTGAAGCCAAGTCCTTCTCCACCTGATCCTTCCATCGCTGCACTATGTCCATATCGTTGTAAAGCTCATAAAGCTCATCGTTCCATCGTCCGCGGTACTCGCCGTCGCCAACGCGTAAAGGCCCGTAAATCTTCCGCAAAATCATTCTCTGAAACACTCCAAGAGCCGCCTCATCGGATGTTGTCATTGTCCATGCTTCCGAGCCATATACTAGCACGGGCATGATGAGTGACTTATAGAGGGTGGTTTTCGTACGTCGAGAGAGGACTTTACTCAGTCCAAAGTAGCACTTGTTGGGAAGAGTGATTCTACGTTGGATTTCAATGCTGACATTATTATCGGTGTTAATGCTGGTCAACAGTAAAGCTTGTCAACAGTGACGTAAGTGCCAAGGCGCGAATGTGCTGACTGTTTGTTTGATGACAGCAGATACTTCGTCTTGTCCTCGTTTACCTCCAGACCCATTCGCTTTGCTTCCCTATCCAACTTGGAAAAGGCAGAACAGACTTCGCG
>NW_023459486.1:0-47294 GCF_013731165.1 Rhagoletis pomonella | reverse complement strand
AGTCGCCTAACTCTCTGGTAAAATTTTCGGGCATTCCTCCTGTCGGCCAGCATTTCAAGCTCTTCGCACTCACGTATTTCGGCTTCTCTCTTCTTATTGAGACAAATTCGTCTCGCTTCCCTCTTCAGATCCCTATAGCGGTACCACATAGCGCGCATTGCGCCCGATCGCAGCGTGGCCCTGTAGGCGGAATCTTTTTCTCTGCAGCTTCCTGACTTGCTTTAGTTTAACCACCTCACGGTAGCCTTCACGCGACACCACAGACGACATTTGTCAGGAACGCAATTAACTGCGTTTTAGTTTCGGGTTTGACAATTCAAAGGCAGAAATCGCTTATACATACATACAAATATAATATTACGAAATGTATAAGTTTCTTATTGTCCGAGAGCCGACTGCTCGAAAATATGTTACATGTTGTCAATTCTCGAAAAATTAGGGTTCATCCAGATATCTTTCGAATGCTTCCATAGAAGATTTTTATTTTATATTTAATTCAATTACATCGCAGTTGAGAAGTGCATGTGCAAAAATTTCATAAATTGCATAAAGGAAATTTTTGCACATGCAGCAGTACATAGTATGTATTTAGGCGCCCGGTGTGAGCAGACGCGCCTAAACACAATTAAATACTTATAAAAAAGCTTTGATTTTGTCACCAGAAAAGTGTGTGAATCACAAGAGGGCGAGTTTCAGGGACCTGCCAATTCACTATTTGACTTCGAAGGAAAGAAACGCAGCGGAAACTGAATATTTAAATCTTTTAACTTTCCCATGTAATAACTTTGCTCAGAACCATTCCATCTGACTCTGAGGAATTTTGGATAATTGCTTACGAAGGGAAAACCGCAGCAGGCAATAAAATGTTTGGAAATATAAGTAAATTCATATTATTATTCTTGCCGAATGGGTTTCCAAAATCAAACAGTATGTTATCAGGATTGAATAGCTCAATATATGACAACAACAGAAATGTAGATCATTCAGACACTATAGGTGATTTTGAAGAAATTGTGCAAATAGCTGATCTCGCCTTATTATAGGTTTTTATTTAATTTTTAGCGCCGAGCTCTTAAATCGATTTCATGTATTTTATTTAAAAAAAAAAATAGCGATTTTTGGCGATTTTTTCAGAAATTGAGCTTTTTTCAACAATCTGGACACCCTAATAAGACCTCCAATGATAGCTTCAAGGGAGTCCTTTTATTAAAACAAGAAAAAGGAAAGATGTGTAAAAAAAATAAATCTAATGAGTAATAAAATTAATAGTTAAAAAAAACCAACAACACGCGTTTATTACAATAAGAACTAAAAAGAAAAAAATTGTTTATTGACTTAAAGATTTGTTAAATAAGGATATTAAGTTCCCTAACTTGATGTTATTTAACCTTTTAAACTACCTTAAAATAGGATTAAAGTAATTGGCACGTAGTCATAGTCGAAGTAAAGCCCACTGAAAGGTTAGTTGCAGTTATTTTTTTACAGGCATCCCATTGGAACCATACAGCACCCCATTGGTAGAGGACTTCGGGTGTACGAATTTGTTGTAACATCAGGATTTGAAGACTTGCTCTAGCTGCTAGTCTCTTAAAATTTCCTCCAATCACGTCGTATGCAGATTTCCCATGTGAACTTGCAACAAAGTTCAATTCGGCCATTTCCTTGAAGGGATTTTCATGATTTCGGACCTTAAGTAATGTTAATATCATTTATTCATATTGTTTTTGTTTTTTACACATCTCTCCGAGTCCATACGCATAAGTAGCCCATTACGCCCGTTTGGGTACTTAAAGTGGACATTGTAGACAATGTTTTATGTAAAAATAAAAATTAAAAAAAATGCTATAACCAAAAAAAGAATCAAAAAGAAAAATGTTTACTTAATTTTTTTTTGTTTTTTATACGTTGTACAATAATGTAAAAGAATGTACAATTAAATCCCATAATAAGACGGAAGAAATACTTTTTTTTTCATTAAGTTTCGTTAAAAGGTTACCAAGATACAGAACTTTAAAGAAAGGGATGTATGACGTTTTCTTAAAATTTAAGTCCCGTGTTAATAGGCAACCCTACGTCATATCGGCAAAATATGCTGCACATATATTCATGTCACCTAGACCTTCAATCTCTTCAACTTTCATCCAAATCCTGAGAGGTCGCGCACAGAGGTGGCCGCGGTGACATGAAATGCCTCATAAACAAATATTTAGCTGCTTGATTCTCTATATGTAGCAAGGAGTGGAGTGATTGTGTGCCATGTAATGTAATATTTTTAAGAAAGCACTTCAGTTTTTCGCAAAGCGGTAGCAACGATCACAGTATATACATTATAAAGAATGAACATTTTTGAGTATTCCTCGGGGGTTAAAATCTTATCAAGGTTGATAATGAGAAGGAGCATGAGTTTTGTTGATTCAGAGTTGTATACAAAATTACTGTGGTATGAAGGGGAGCCACAACCGTACTATTGATTGTCATGATTGTGTACTAGTGACCGAAATTAATTCTTCTTCTTCTTTATTGGCGCTGTAACAGCCTAAGCAATTTTGGCCGAGTCCAAAACTGACGCCAATTGGAAATGCCAAGTGAAGAAAAGGTCTTCTCCACCTGGTCTTTCAACCGCAGAGGAGGTCTTCCTCTTCCTCTGTTACCGGCATCGCGGGTCGCGTTGAACATTTTCAGACCAGAAGCGTTTCTGTCCATTCCAACGACATGCACTATGTCTATATCGTTGGTAAGCTCATACAGTTCATCGTTAAATCGTCTGCGATATTCGCCATCACCAACGAGTAAAGGTCCGTAAATCTTTCGTAGAATCTTTCTCTCGAAAACTCCAATAGTCGCCTCATCATATGTGATCACTGTCCATGCCTCCGCGCCATACACCAGCACAGGCATGATGAGTGACTTATAGAGTGTGATATTTGTACGACGAGAGAGGACGTGGGTGCCTAGACGCGTATGCTCTAAAAGTTTGTGTGATGACAGGAGAAACTTCGTTTTGTCCTCGTTCACCACCAGACCCATTTAATTTGCTTCTCTATCCAATCCCGAGAAGGCAGAATAGACGTAGCCCTTGTTTTTACCGATAATATCAATGCCGTCGGTATACGCCAGCAATTGTGCGCTCTTGTAAAGTATTGTGCCTGAGCGGTTCAGTTCTGCGGCTCGTATTATCTTCTCTAACATCAGATTAAAGAAATCACACGAAAGGGAGTCCCCTTGTCCGAAACCTCGTTTGGTATCAAACGGCTCGGAAAGGTCCTTCCCTATTCTGACGGAGCTGGTGGTATTGCTCAACGTCATTTTATACAGCCGTATAAGTTTCGCGGGGATACCAAATTCAGACATCGCGGCATAGAGGGAACTTCTCTTCGCGCTGTCGAAAGCGGCTTTGAAATCGACAAATCGATGGTGTGTGTCGATCCTATTCTCGCGGGTCTTTTCCAAGATTTGGCGTATTGTGAATACCTTATCTATGGTGGATTTTCCAGGCCTAAAGCCAAACTGATAAGGTCCAATCAGTTCGTTGACGGTGGGCTTCAGTCTTTCGAACAATACACTCGATAAGACCTTATAACCTATGTTTAGAAGGCTGATTCCGCGGTAGTTGGCGCGTATGGCGGGGTCGCCTTTTTTGTGGATTGGGCAGAGCACACTTAAATTCCAGTCGTCGGGCATGCGTTCATCTGACCATATTCTGCATACGAGCTGATGCATGGACCTCATCAGCTCCTCGCCGCCGTACTTGAATAGCTCAGCTGGCAGGCCGTCAGCTCCAGCAGCTTTGTTGTTTTTCAGCCGCGTAATCGCTATTTGTACCTCTTCATAGTCAGGCGGTGGAACAGCTACTCCCTAGTTGTTGGTTTTGTTGGTTTTTGCTAATATTTCTATTATTAGAATGTTTAACTTTTAGGTGTGCTCGTCCTTAACGTATTTGCAGGGACCAAAAATAACTGTTATCTCCAATTGGCAAATTGAAAACGTTACCAGAGTTCTGAAGTTTAACGAAAACTTTGTTTCATAACAGCTATTAGATGAGAAATATTTTTTCTGTTCACGATAAAAGTTATTTCCCAATTAATTTTTATTTCCTGTTAATTTTTTACGTTGCCAATAACAGTTATTGGCCCAACGTTTATTTTTTCCGTTGCCGATTAGTTATTTCCCAACTATAATATTTTACATAACTTATTTTGACAGGGCCAAATTCCTTACAATTTTGTGTGCTGGGTATGAGCTACTTCGTCCGTTGGAATTAAAGCGAAAATAAAATTTTCGTTTTTTACTCCCACGCGTTTCTACGCATTTCGTGCCTTCCTCAGGGAGTACTTTACAATGATTCACATTAAACAACAACAATTACATGGTTTTAGCGCAGCGAGTTTACATTACTTTCTTTTTGTTTTGTTTATAACTAGATTTTAATATAGCTGTGTAGGCGTTGTTTGTGTTGTCCACATCTTCTTTTCTTTTTAAAGAAAAGCTATATTAAAATCTAGTTATAAACAAAACAAAAAGAAAGTAATGTAAACTCGCTGCGCTAAAACCATTTAATTATTGTTGTTTAATGTGAATAATTGTAAAGTACTCCCTGACGAAGGCGCGAAATGCGTTGAAACGCGTAGGAGTAAAAAAGGAAAAGATTATTTTTTACTTTGCCTGATAACAGTTATTGCTCAACGATTTTTTACGTTGCCTGATAACTATTATGCAGGAGAAATACTTTTTCCGTTGCCAGTCTATATAAATATATAATTTGAATATCATCAGTTCTGAACCGTTTGTTTTATTTTCAAAATTGAGGCGTCAAATTAAAGGGGTTCTTCTTCTTCTTTTTTGGCGCTGTAACCGCCTAAGCGACTTTGGCCGAGTTCAGCAAAGCACGCCAGTCGTTTCCCCTCTGTGCCAACTGACGCCAATTGGAAACGCTAGGTGTAGCCAAGTTCTTCTCCACCTGATCCTTCCATCGCAGTGGGGGCCTCCCTCTTCCTCTGCTACCACTAGTGGGTTCCGAATTGAATACTTTCAGAGCTGGAGCGTCGGTGTCCATTCGAACGACATGGCCAAGCCAGCGGAGCCGCTGTATTTTAATTCGCTGCACTATGTCCATGTCGTTGTAAAGCTCATACAGCTCATCGTTCCATCATCTGCGGTACTCGCCGTCGCCAACGCGTAAAGACCCGTAAATCTTCCGCAAAATCTTTCTCTCGAACACTCCAAGAGCCGCCTCATCGGATGTTGTCATTGTCCATGCTTCCGAGCCATATACTAGCACAGGCATGATGAGGGACTTAGAGAGCGTGGTTTTCGTACGTCGAGAAAGGACTTTATTCCTGAATTGCCTACTCAGTCCAAAGTAGCACTTGTTGGCAAGAGTGATTCTGCGTTGGATTTCAATGCTGACAGTATTATCTGTGTTAATGCTGGTTCCCAAGTAAACGAAATTTTCTACTTTCTAGAAATTGTACTTGTCAACAGTGACGTGGGTGCCAAGACGCGATTGTGCTGACTGTTTGTTTGATGACAGGAGATACTTCGTCTTGTCCTCGTTTACCACCAGACCCATTCGCTTTGCTTCCCAATCCAACTTGGAAAAGGCAGAACAGACTTCGCGGTTTTTGTTACCGATGATGTCGATGTCATCGGCATAAGCCAGCAATTGCACGCTCTTGTAGTAAATTGTTCCTGAGCGGTTCAGTTCTGCAACATCAGATTAAAGAAGTTACATGAAAGGGAGTCGCCTTGTCTGATACCCCATTGTGTGGCGAACGGCTCGGAGAGGTCTTTCCCAATTCTGACGGAGCTGGTGGTATTGCTCAACGTCATTTTACACAGCCGTGTGAGTTTTGAGGGGATGCCAAATTCAGACATAGCGGTATATAGGCAACTCCTTTTAGTGCTGTCAAAAGCGGCTTTAAAGTCGACAAATAGGTGGTGAGTGTCGATCCTTTTCTCGCGGGTCTTTTCCAAGATATTGTGAATACCTGGTCTATGGTGGATTTTCCAGGCCTAAAGCCACACTTATAAGGCCCAATCAGTTCATTGACACACACAACGCTCGATAAGACCTTGTAACCTATGCTTAGAAGGCTGATCCCGCGGTAGTTGGCGCGAATGGCGGGGTCACCTTTCTTGTGGATTGGGCAGAGCACACTTAAATTCCAGTCGTCGGGCATGCGTTCATCTGACCATATTCTGCACAAGAGTTGATGCATTCACCTTATCAACTCCTCGCCGCCGTACTTTAATAGCTCAGCTGGCAGGCTGTCAGCTCCAGCAGCTTTGTTGTTTTTTAGCCGGATTATTGCTATACGTGCCTCGTCATAGTCAGGCGGTGGAACGCCGACTCCGTCATCATCGACTGCGGGCTCGGGTTCTTCTTCTCCACAACGTTCCGTGCAGCTACCATTTAGTAGGGCGGAAAAGTGTTCCCTTCATAGTTTAAGTACGCTCTGGACATCAGTTACTTGGTCGCCATTAGTGTTCTTACAGGAGTACGCCCCGGTCTTGAAACCTTCCGTAAGTCGCCTAACTCTCTGGTAAAATTTTCGGGCATTCTTGCTGTCGGCCAGCATTTCAAGCTCTTCGCACTCACGTATTTCGGCCTCTCTCTTCTTATTGCGGCAAATACGTCTAGCTTCCCTCTTCAGATCCCTATAGCGGTCCCACATAGCGCGCGTTGCGCCCGATCGCAGCGTGGCCCTGTAGGCGTACCAGTTGTTCTTTCGAGCTCGCTGAAATCCGACTACTTCTTCGGCGGCGGTACTTAATGTGCGGGAAATGTGGCTCCACTGCTCGCATATGTCGGTTTGTTGAAAGGTGCTTTCTGAGAGCAGGTGTGAGAGTCGAGTAGCGAAAGCGCTGACTGTCTGTTGTGATTGCAGCTTTTCGAGGTTAAGCTTAATTAAAGGGGTTGTCACCTGTTAAAAATCTAGCTTTAAATTACTTTGTAAGTTAAATAAATTATTTCATTATGGATATAAACCAAAATTGTTTTGACAGGGTTTTTCGAGACTGCATGAAGGAGGGTTGCAACCTGTTTGAAAAGTTACATTGGAAATAAATTTGGGGAATTAGGAAATATAAACATGTATCACAATGGGTGTCAAATAAAAGATGTGTAAGAAGGTTGTAGGTTTAGAATTTTTGAAAGAGCGTTTGCCACCTGTTTGAAAACTCGAATTTAATCAAAATATATATACTACCTAGCCTAGTTAAAGGGTATTTTAAAATGTGAAGAGTGTTAAAAAACACTATTTTTGAGGCGTTTGAAGAGAGTTGCCACCTTTTTGAAGTGAAACTTCTTTAGTGGCATTTGGTTGATTGGAAGTAAATTGGCAAATTCAAAGGAAATTGCAAACGGAAATGTTTGTGACGGAAACAAGTGCTTCTTAAATAAATGCACATCGTACTAATTTAACAAAAACGTGCTAATAAAAAGTTAAAGAATAAGACTTAGATAAAGACCAGTACAAGAATGAAAGTAAAGGTGAGTACGTACATACATAGATGAAGAAAAGGATAAAGGCAAAGGTAAAAATAAAAAACAAAAACAATGATGCATAAAGATAAAGGAAATAATGAAGATCAAGGTAAATTTAAACTCTTTACTTATGTAAGGGCAAACTTGAAGGAGATTAGGTAGACGAAGAAAGTAATAAAAATAAAGGTAAAAACAAATATTATTATAAAGAAAAATAAATAATATAAAAAACAAGTAAGAAAGTCTAAGTTCGGGCGGAACCGAACATTAAATACCCGGCGCAAGTATTAAATATATGTTTCTTCACCTTTCCGAAACCTACCGCTAGATGGTAAGCCGGGGTGTATCAATTTTGAGTAAATTAGCGTCCTTTCAATTTCAATATTGCAGTTTCAAGCATTTCTAAAATTTACCGTTATATGAAAAGCGGCCGTAATTTTAGTCCGATTTCAATAATTTTCAACGTTTTGCTTATATGTGGCAAGCACAATAACCATACCCAGTTTGGTACAAATTGGTAGAACGGTTACTGAGATACATATATGTGATCATAAGTGGGCGGTGCCACGCCCATTTTCCAAAATTTTACCATAAACGTATTTCTTGGTAAAGAATTGTTGTAAGCATCAATTTTGAATAAATTAGCTTCAATATTTACTGATTTATCGAAGATTTTATATTTCTCTAAATTACCTTTATATGGGATGTGGGCGTGGTTATCGTCCGATTTTAAAAATTTTCGGCGATTTTGTATGCTGTATCAAGGCCAACCACTGTGCCAAGTTTGGAAGAAATTGGTGCAGCATTTACCAAGATATACACATGTAACCATAAGTGAGCGTGGCTACGCCCATTTTCCAAAAATTTATAATATTCTTATTTTTCGTCTAAAAATTATTGTAAATATCAATTTTGACTGAATTATCTTCAGTAGTTACTAAAATATCGCAGTTTTTGTATTTATGGAAATTACCGTTATATGGGAAGTGGGCGTGGTTACAGTCCGATTTCGCCCATTTTCAATACCAACCTAGCTTTGCTTAAGGGGAACCTACATACCAAATTTCGTTGAGATGTCTCAATTTTTGCTCGAGTTATCGTGTACACGGACGGACGGACAGACGGACGGACAGACAGACATGGCTTAATCGATTTCTTTTTTCATCCTGATCATTTATGCATACATTTGTCTATATCTATCTCGATTCGTTTTGGCTGTTACAAACAACCGTTATGTGAACAAAATTAATATACCCTTGTGCACAAGTGCGCTCGGGTATAACAACTTTTTAATATACAACGCTTTTATAAATGGACTAAAAAGTAGAAAATAATATTTCTCAGTCCCATAGAGTTTCTTTTGATTAATTTTGATTTTGAAATTTTAGCAAAAGTTATTATAAACCATTTATGAGCAGTGTTGCCGCGAATCATTTTTGTGGTAGCAAAATTCCTTTAAAAAAGGGCTAAAAAAGAGCTAAAAAAGGTCGTTGTGGCTAAAAATGGTATCTAAATTTTTTTACTTACATATACATACATATATAAGTATACACGCAAACATTTTGAATAAGTAATGGTATAGAAAAACAATGAACTCTGGAAAAAAAAGCAAATATTTTATCCAACCAAAAACCTTTTTGTATAAAAGGGGATATATACGACACCAGCTTGCTGGCTCCATCAAGCGATTGTACCATCAGGCTCGAAGCATATAACTTACCAGCATGCTGGTACAATATTCATCTCTTTTCAAATGAGGTCGTCAAAGATCGAAATGATTAGAGCCGAAATACCATAATTTTTCTACCATTTTGTTAAACATTGTTTTGTTTTTTTGATTCACAACTGCAATATCTTAATTTTCCACAAACACGGCATTGACTCATATAGTGCAAGAAACTTCCGCCAAAATACTTTTTACTTGGAAAATTGAGCTAGTTTCACCACTCACGACACCAGCACCGACTTGATGGGCCATTTAACAAATGAAGCATATTAACTTAACTATTTTAAACTATAGTTAAATCGTTAATAAAGTAACAGCCTTAACATTTTTACAGTATGTATGTATAAAAACGTAAGGAACATACAATACATATATGTGTATATATCAGTGTTTCTTAGTTTAAAAATTCATCTCTTACATAAATGAAAAAAATGAGATCAAATTAAGCATATACATTTTTTTCATACCAAGTATAAGTAAGTTCTCTAAAGGGCTAGGGGCAATTTTAAATTTATGTGGCCAAATAAAGTATGTGGTAGCTAAATCTAGCCACCAAAGGGTTAAAACGGCAACACTGTTTATGAGATTTGAATAACTCAGTGAGAGCGGAGACCAGTTGTTTGCATGTATGTATATAAAAAAATATTTATTGGACCAAAAAGTAGTGGGTAGGCACTGTGGCCAATGGTAATCAACTATTACCACCTCCGCATGGTTGTAAGCCATGCAGAGTCCGCAGAAGACTCCGGAAGCAGTGTCCGGAGGATGCATCAGACTAGGCCGAGCATCCTTTGAACTGCCATCAAATTAAAACTTAAGAAAGTTTTATTACTTGGCAGTGGAGAAGTGCATGTACATAAATTTCATTAATTTAATGAAGGAAATTTTTGCACATGCAGCAGTACATAGCATGCATTTAGGCGCCTGGTGTTAGCAGTCGCGTCTAAACAAGATTGAAAATGAAAAGCGTGGGCGACATCTTTATCGATTTTGTTATCGACATTTTCATCGGTTTTGTCATCTATATTTTTATCGATTCTGTTATCGATATTTTTATCGATTTTGCTATTGATATTTTTATCGATTTTGTTATCGATAGTTTTTATGGATTTTATTATTGATGTTTTTATCGATGCTTTTATCGATTTTGCTATCGATATTTTCGGAAATTATCGATATAATAATCGATTTTGGTATCGATATTTTTATCGGTTATTTTGTCGATATTTTTTTATTGATTTTGTTAACTCCAATTAAATGCAACAGTAAAATGTTGATTAAGTATGAAATAGGTATATAGGTAGATGACGCTTGTATTTTTAATGCAGGTATAATAGTAGATATTTTATAAATAGAAAACTTACCGCAAATCCCGAAAATTGCCAGCCTTTGTAACTTGCGTGGCATACTGTGCCATGTTTATGTTAAAAAGTTAATTGATTCAACCATGTTGAAAAAATTTGTGGATGACAATTACCATCCATCAAAGGATTTTTCAGTGCTTTCCTGTTCATAAACATTTAAAATTTGTATTTCAACTCTATTTACTCAAACTCTAAGTATAACAAAAAAGAAAGTCTAAGTTCGGGCGGAGCCGAACAATAACCCGAATTGTCCTAGATTAATTTTCTTTAGATTTTTTTTCTTTCACCTATATATTTACAGGGTAAAAGTAGCGTTAAAGTAAAGGAAAAAATATGACTAAAACTTTGGGAGTAGTATAGTTCTTCCGATATCGGCCGTTGCCATATGGCAACACGGGGCATATTCCAGATGGATTGTTAGAGGACAGTATTTGGTTAAAATATGAAATAATAGAAACATTGCGTATAAGTTTTAATACATTTATTGATAATAAATGCATATTCTACGTGCAAAGCGGATAAAGAAGTTAATGAAAAGTAGCAAAACATTTCAAACATAAACCCCACATCACATTTTGCACAGGCTACTCGTCCTATAGTTTTACATGCTTCACCAGCACAACGAAGTTTTTTTGTCAATTTGTATGGGTCAGTGGTGTAGTCACCAAAAGATATAAGTCCCAGTGTGGAGACCCCCCCGAGGCTGGGTATTTAGCATCGAGCTGTCAATTAAAGACCACAAAAAGTATTTGGGAGTAGTCTTGGAGAGTAAGCTGCTGTGGATGAGCAATGTTGAAGAAAGAGAGAAGAAAGCTAGTAACGCCCTTTATGCATGTAAAAGAATGCTGGGAGTCACTTGGGGTTTGTCACCTGCTCTGATGCATTGGTGCTAGACAGCAATAGTCAGCCCAATACTGCTCTATGGCGCTTTGGTTTGCTGGAACGCCGCACAAAAGTCCTTATGCCGCCAATGGAGAAGATGCAGCGCCTAGCGGCACTGTGCATCGCGGGAGCGCTGAGTTCCACTTCGACGGCTGCTCTTTAAAACCCCTGCTGCGAAATCCGCACGTAGATTGACGGTCATAGGGAAATTAACGAACTTTTTGTACAACAATTAAGGAAGAGGGATGGAAATGAAACCTAGCCATAGATCCCTAAACATTTTCACGGACGGCTCCTCGGAATTTACTGCCGGGAACTGAACGTCAGGCGGACAATAAGGCTACCTGACCATTGCAGCATATTTCAAGCAGAGGTTTTCGCAATGAGGGTAACTACAGAGCTAGCCCTCACCCAAACGACAATCAATTCAAACTTAAACCTATTCCAGGCGGCAATCAAGGCAGTTTCCTGATATAAACGTCCCTCGCAGCCGGGAAGACATTGACAAGCTAGACGCTCATAAAAGGCTACATATCTATGGGTTGCCCGGTCACAAGGGAATCTAAGATAATGAAGTAGCAGATGAGTATGCAAAAGACGCCACCAGTTTTCCCTGGAACAGACAAACTACATTTGTATACCACATCAACACTTGTACAATGAAATATACGACAATATGTTTAGGCAGTTCAGAGCTAGATGGAATGAGTTAACCACCTGCAAAACTTCAAAAATACATACAAACGATTTTTGTTTACACCGTCTCATACATGATGGTAATTTGCGTTGCCATATGGCAACACGCGGTCAATTTGGGCTAGCAAAATTTGGTAAAAAGAGGAACAGTTCACATTACGCCCCGTGTTGCCATAGGGCAACGGACTTAAAAAACACTGAAATTATATAGCATGTACGATCGTTTTTTATTCTTATGTGTTACCAATAGAGTCACTAATGTTTTAACTAATATTTTGTCACTATCATATTTTGTAAATAAAAAATCTCTTTCTATAAATTCATGCTTACTTCTTCATATATGAAATTTTGATGGTTTTCTGCCACATCTAATTTTGTTTAAAGAACACACTTGCATTACACTCGATAGACAGCAAGGATCTGACGGAAGCGTAAGCTTTTCGAAAGATACACCTTTTAGGAATTAGGTAATGTAAATGTAAGCATTTTGAAGTAAGCGGTTTTTATTTTACACCCTCTTAAACATGATGTATTTTGCGTTGCCATATGGCAACACGGGGTCAATTTGGGCTAAATACCCGGCGCAAGTATTACATATATGTTTTTTAACCTTTCCGAAAGCTACCGCTACATGGTAAGCCGGGGTGTATCAATTTTGAGTAAATTAGCGTCCTTAAAATTCGAAATATTGAAGTTTCAAGCATTTCTGAAATTTACCGTTATATGAAAAGCGGCCGTAATTTTAGTCCGATTTGCTTTTATGTGGCAAGCACAATCACCATACCGAGTTTGGAACAAATTGGTAAAACGGTTACCGAGATACATATATGTGATCATAAAAAATTGTATCATAACCGTATTTCCTTGTAAAGACTTGTTGCAAGCCTCAATTTTGGATAAATTAGCTTTAATATTTACTGATTTATCGAAAATTTTGTATTTCTCTAAATTACCGTTATATGGGATGTGGGCGTGGTTATTGTTCGATTTTTTAAATTTTCGGCCATTTGGTACGTTGTACCAAGGCCAATAACTGTGCCAAGTTTGGAAGAAATTGGTGCGGCGGTTACCAAGATATACACATGTAACTATAAGTGGGCGTGGCTATGCCCATTTTCCAAAAATTTATAATATTCTAATTTCTCGTCTGAAAGTAAACGTCAATTTTGAGTAAATTATCGTCAGTATTTAGTTACTAAAACATCGCAGTTTATGTATTTCTGGAAATTACCGTTATATGGGAAGTGGGCGTGGTTACGGTCCGATTTCACCCATTTTCAACACCAACCTACCCTGCATAAATGGAAACCTACATACAAAATTTCGTTGAGATATCTCAATTTTTGCTCGAGTTATCGTGTACACGGACGGACGGACAGACAGACATGGCTTAATCGACTTCTCTATTCATTCTGATCATTTATGTATACATTTGTCTATATCTATCTCGGTTCGTTTTGGCTGTTACAAACAACCGATATGTGAACAAAATTAATATACCCTTGGACACAAGTGCTCTCGGGTATAAAAATTAATACCAGTGTCAACCGTTCTGAAAAATATCTGAATCAAAGAGCTTGCAAATTTTATTTTCATTCTGTTGGATCTTTTTCAAACACCTTTCGTATGGTATTTATCTCGTAATATTTATTTTAATTCTAAATATTTAATCGTAACATTTAAAATTAGGTGATAACGCAAACGAAAAATGTTTCTAAGCCGAAGATTTCTTAAATAACTTTCGTTTGATACCAAACCACTTATTTTGACACTCTTATTGCGACGTTTTATTTACCTTATCAATTCAGCATATCTGAACAATCAGTTGTATGGGAGCTATATGTAAGAGTGACCCGATTTTTCTTATTTTAACTGTAAGTATGCTGTTGATAATGGGTGGAAGTATCGCAAAATTGCATGTTCCTAGCTGCATAAATGGATGAGTTATAATGAAAATTCTCATAACTGAACAATCAGTTGTATTGTGTTGATAATGAGTGAATACGTTTCGAATTTCCATGTTCCAAGCTGCATAAATGGAGAAGTTATGGCAAAACTCGAATATCGGAGCAATCAGTTGTATAGAGGCTATAGGTTACAGCGACCCGATCTTCGCCATTTTCACTGAAAGTATTCTTTTGATAATGAGTGACAACAGTGCAAAATTTCATGTTACTAGCTACTTAAATGGAGGAGTTATAACGAAAAATCTTATATCTGAACAATCAGTTGTATGGGAGCTATAGGTTATAGTGACCCGATCTTTGTAATTTTCACTCTAAGTTTTCAGTGGAAGTATTGCAAAATTTCATGTTCCTAGCTGCATAAATGGAGAAGGTATAACGAAAAATCTCATATCTGAACAATCAGTTGTATGGGAGCTATATATTATAGTGGTCCGATTCTACCGGTTCCGATAAATGATTAACACATTATAAAATACACCCACCTACCAAATTTCATCCGGATATCTCGAAAACTGAGAGAAAGCATTCGATTTAATTGACAATAGTCAAACTACATAACGTAGACCTAAAATTTCTACAGCGAAAGTAGAACTTTGAAATCGATTTTAAGCGGTCGTTATTCATATACCCACATACATACATTTATATATTACTTTTCATATCAATTCAAGTGTATTACATGCGCCCCACGCTTTTCATTTTCAATTTCATAGATTGTTTATAATGACTTTTGCTAAAATTTCAAAATCACAAGTTATCAAAACAAATTCTATGGGACTGAGAAATATAATTTTCTACTTTTTAGTCCATTTATAAAAGCGTTGTATATTAAAAAGTTTTTTTTATATTATTTATTTTCTACTTTTTAGTGCACACACATGCACTTACATATGTATGTACATACAAACGAGCACCAATTAATTTTATTTAAAGAAATGGCGTGTCGTCTATTTCCGCTGTAGCAAACGTAGTACATAGGGCGACATCAGCTTTTTTGGTGTCGGACACACAACATAGAAAGTTTCTGGATCCACAACATTGAAAGTTTCTGGACACACAACATTGCAAGTTGATAAAAGCGTTGTAAAGAGGAGTCACGCCACTTTGTCTCTTCATAACTTCTTTTGTATTGCACGCACATACTTCTAACGGGGTGCATTCGATTCCTCTCTCCAAATACTACAAGTTAATTATACAGCCCAATTCTGAATATTCCCGAGGATTTCATTTCTCGTGGATTTTACTTTTTTCGAGAATAATTCGAAACTGCCAGGGAGCAGCATTTTCCCCGAAAATTTGGAAGCAGGAAATTCGAAATTTCGAAGAGATGTTGGACAATTATTTTGACAGCTCAACTCCCGCCATTTAATTTGCGTGTTTTACACATAAAAGTGTGTTTCACATAAAATAGTATTTCAGATCAATGTTAGAGTTAACTTAGTGCGCGGAAATTTCAAATCTGTGTTTTAAATTAAAGCTCAATCTTTTAACTACGCGGGTAAGTTGAAAAATTTTAATTTAGATCGCGCGTTTTCTTGTAAGAACCCGAAATAAATGGGCAAATAGGATAAGAGTACCCTTTGCTATGTCCAGTTGCCACTGTGAATTTTGGAAGCCACATTATTAATAAACTAGTGCTCCAGAAATTTAAATATTAGTGCTCAATTAAAGTATAGTCTCTTAACTACACATGTGAGTTGATATATTTTGATTTCAATCGCGCGTTTTCATGTAATAAACTAAAATAAGTGTGCAAATACCAAAGGGTACCCTTTGCTAGGTCCAGTTGCCGCTGTGAATTTTGGAAGCTGCATTATTAATAACCTGGTGCTCCGGAAATTTAAATGTTAGTGCTAAGCTAAAGCATAGTCTTTTAACTACAAATGTGAGTTGAAATATTTTGATTTCAATCGCGCGTTTTCATGTAATAAACTAAAATAAGTGTGCAAATACCAAAGGGTACCCTTTGCTAGGTCCAGTTGCCGCTGTGAATTTTGGAAGCTGCATTATTAATAAACTAGTGCTCCGGAAATTTAAATGTTATTGCTAAACTAAAGTATACTCTTTTAACTACAAATGTGAGTTGAAATATTTTGATTTCAATCGCGCGTTTTCATGTAATAAACTAAAATAAGTGTGCAAATACCAAAGGGTACCCTTTGCTAGGTCCAGTTGCCGCTGTGAATTATGGAAGCTACATTATTAATAAACTAGTGCTCCAGAAATTTAAATATTAGTGCTCAATTAAAGTACAGTCTCTTAACTACACATTTGAGTTGAAATATTTTGATTCGAATCGCGCGTTTTCACGTAATAAACTAAAATAAGTGACAGCTCAACTCCCGCTATTTAATTTGCGTGTTTTAGGGCCGGTTGTTCAATGTCTGATTAGCAAAAATCGGATGTGGAAGCTCCGGTTAGATACAACGACTGCTTTATCGATCACATGTTATATGCATGCTGTCGAAATCGTCGATAATGATGTTTAACCGGCAAGTAGTGATAACCAGACATTGAACAACCGGCCCTTACACATAAAAGTGTCTTTCACATAAAAGAGTGTTTCAGATGAAAGTTGTTAATAAATTAGTGCGCGGAAATTTCAAATCTGTGTTTTTTTAATTAAAGCTCAATCTTTTAACTACACGGGTAAGTTGACAGATTTTAATTTAGATCGCGCGTTTTCTTATGGACAAATAGGATAAGAGTACCCTTTGCTAGGTCCAGTTGCCGCTGTGAATTTTGGAAGCCGCATTATGAATAAACTAGTGCTTCGGAAATTTAAACCTTTGTGCTAAATTGAAGCTTAATCCTTTGTAGGACAACGGTCAGTTTTGGAAGTGCTCATCACAACTAAAACAATGCATTCCATCGCGTTTCGCTTAGTGGCAGAGGAAGAGGAAGAACGGTTGATGGCGCAGAAGGTCGAACGACGAAAATTGCGTGATGCCATAAATCACTTCGAATTGCCGCAATCTTTGTAAGCTACAAAAATTCGCCCAGTACTACAAAAATGTATCGCTAAGCGAGGAATCAATTAAGTTTTTGGAAAAACTAAAAAATTTCATTGATTGCTAGCTTATTGGTCCAAATAGATGAACAAGTCATTACCCCTTTATTGCTCGATTTTGGCATTACTCTATACATTTTTAAATAATTACATATGTATGAATTTTCTCAATTACATACGTACATAGATTTGAAAAGTATTACCGACTTAACAAGCCGGGATTCCAATATTTGTTGGACGTATTGACAGCAAGTACGGAGGCACCAAAGAAGGCTTTTGCGATATCTCCCACGCAAAACTGAGCGGGTGTTTAAGATTTTTGGCTGAAGGTGGGTACCAGACGGGTGTGGGTAAAGATAAAGACTGGGACGTGTCGTTGACGCAATCTAGTTTCAGCAAAGTATTGACGGAAGTGCTGACTGTTTTTGAGCGCCATTTGTGCCCGCAGTGGATAAAGGTGAGCGAAAGCGAGGAGGAAAACAGGAATATCGCCCGAGCCTTTTACGTTAAACATGGCATTCCGGGAGTTGTGGGTTGTATTGATGGCACCCACTAAGAATAAGCGCTCCACCACAAAACGCGCACCTTTACTACAACCGTAAAGGGAACTACGCAAAAAGGTGTTGTCTGCAAAAGGTGTTCAGCCCCTTTTCCTTGCAAAACAGAAAGGGAATTCTACCTTATGAGGGTTATAAACCCTAAGAGCGGCCGAAGACCGCCTACGCGGAAAGGTGTTCTCTGGAAAAGGTGTTTAGCCGCTTTTCGTCGCAAGACAGAAAGGAGAATTCTACTTTGTGAGGGTTATAATCCCTAAACGCGGCCGAACACCGCCTACGCAGAAAGGTGTTCTCTGGAAAAGGTGTTCAGCCCCTTTTCTTCGAAAACAGAAAGAGAATTCTACTTTGTGAGGGTTATAATCCCGAAGGCCGCCTACGCAGGAAGGTGTTGTCTGCAAAAGGTGTTCAGCCCCTTTTCCTTGCAAAACAGAAAGGGAATTCTACCTTATGAGGGTTATAAACCCTAAGAGCGGCCGAAGACCGCCTCCGCGGAAAGGTGTTCTCTGGAAAAGGTGTTCAGCCCCTTTTCTTCGAAAACAGAAAGAGAATTCTACTTTGTGAGGGTTATAATCCCGAAGGCCGCCTACGCAGGAAGGTGATCTCTGCAAAAGGTGTTAGCCCCTTTTCTTCGCAAAACAGAAAGAGAATTATACTTTGTGAGGGTTATAATCCCTAAGTGCGGCCAGAGGCCGCCTACGCAGAAAGAAGGCCGTCAAATATCGATCATTACAAGATGAAGCCTGTGTTGAGTTGCTATGTGTTGAGTTGGTGTGTGTAGTGTTGTGTGTTGAATTCCTGTGTTGAGTTTTTGTGTGTTGAATTGACCTGTGTTATTTAGACATGTAACCGGTATTTGTGCATTTCAAATTTCGAGTTCATGCGACTATAATTCCGAAGTTAGAGCTGATTAAAAATTTTCACTATGGGAGGTATCCCCCCTCCCCCGTTGGCGAGATCCAATTTTTTTACCCTATTATTGGTCCAGGAGTCATGGCAATACTTTTGCAAAATTTTATTCGATTCTGTCCATCCGTTTAGGCTGCAACCTGGCACATACATACATACATACTCGCACAAATATATAATAGATTTGCTTTGAAGCGCCATATTGCGGTTCTTTGAATAAAAAATAGATATCAGAAATGAATTTTTCATACCACGAAACTCTGGAGCACAACTCTTTATTACAAAAAAAAAAACATTCCTAACACTTTAGTAAATATTAATCTGATTATGGACTTAGTATTAATTGATTTTCTTTAAAAATTACGCAGGCTCGAAATTGATTTTAGAGCTATGGTCTAAAGGGATTTTTTTCTTAGAATTCTATGTAGAATCCGAATCTGCTAGGAACGAATTTCTCTTAAATAAATAAATAAATAAAAAAAGATTTTCCGTACGTTTCATAGGCAGTTAAAAAATGCGTATAATTTTCGTCACGAAATTGATATCATAAATTTTATGTTTCTAGTTCAGCTTTCGTCACTCGAAAATTTTACCTCAAAGAAGTGTTTTATTTGATATCAATTATTTTGGGGTAGCAAATTTAAAATCGATGAAAACACAAACAATAATCTAAATGTTTTATTTTTCTCAAATAAATTGCTAAAAATATTTTCTAAATCTAAATTATGTATTCAAATCGATGTGTCCATCGAAACACATAATTTTTCGAATACGGAATAAAGCGAAAATAATGATCATATCGCTAGCTTAGAGTGAAAAGTTGCTAAGTCCATTTTTTATGAAAACTCATATTTTGATATAGGAGGCTAGAGAAATTGAATACGCATCGTTTCGAAAATTATAAAGGTACTTGTTTTATTTTTTTCCTCTTCATAAGCAATAAAAGGAAAATTTGCTAAGTCCAAAAGAAGCACCACAAATCCGATAAGGCCAAAATAATACGACATCTTTTAATAAATATCGAATCCTTCTGATTCTTATGGAGTTTTGCTTTGCTTTAAACGCGCAATATGTTTGATTCAAAGTCTTGCGAAATAGTTAAAGAAAATGGCTATAGGAAGATTTTTTACTCTCCTGTAAAATTTTTAAAATGGGACTTAGCAACTTTTCTTTCTAAGCTAGCGAATTCCTTTGTATTCGAAAAAATAAAAAAAATATGAGATATGATAAAAACTTATCAGCTGGGTACCAACTTTAGATACAATAAACAAATGTCTTCGTCTGATATTCTCGTAGTTTATTTTTGTTAAGATTTCTACCTGGTGTGGGGCGCACACATGTACTTTTTTCAAGAAGTTTTACTTCTATCACGTGTACGATGTTGCACTCGTGCTATTAGACTAATGCTTATTTCTCAAGTAGTTTTGCTCAGTGGCAATTTATACATATGTATGTAAGCTGTAGCGGCACATTGGGTGATTTCGTTTTTTAATCTTATTAGGCGATTATTTCTCCAAATTTTCAGATAATTAAAAAAAATATACAATTTGGATTTTACTTTTTGTTGTAGACGTTTTTTTTTTAAATTTATGGCTTACTATTAGAAAATCACATAACGCCGTTTGCAAGTGGACTACTCATATACGTAGATATGTTCATCAGTTATCAAAGGCCCAAGTTAAAATGATTTCAGTATTTTAAAAAATTTCGCCTTGCTTTTTTATCAATATACTACTAAACCTATGCCTAAAACCATGCTTGTAAGTTACTCCTTGTTTGCGCATTTATCTATATGGGAACTTTTTTAGATATCGAAGGCTGAGTTGAAGCTCGACCTATCTCGGCAGCTGGTTCGAAAACGCCCTATCTCATAAAATGGCTCAAGAGTGCACTATATTAACATATTTTCAAATTCTGAGATAGGACAAGAACGTGCAATTGCTGGCTTATGCCGATGACATCGACATCATCGGTAACAAAAACCGCGAAGTCTGTTCTGCCTTTTCCAAGTTGGATTGGGAAGCAAAGCGAATGGGTCTGGTGGTAAACGAGGACAAGACGAAGTATCTCCTGTCATCAAACAAACAGTCAGCACATTCGCGCCTTGGCACCCACGTCACTGTTGACAGTTACAATTTCGAGAAAGTCGAGAATTTCGTTTACTTGGGAACCAGCTTTAACACCGATAATAATGTCCGCATTGAAATCCAACGTAGAATCACTCTTGCCAACAAGTGCTACTTTGGACTGAGTAGGCAATTCAGGAGTAAAGTCCTCTCTCGACGTACGAAAACCATGCTCTATAAGTCACTCATCATGCCCGTGCTGGTATATGCCGCAGAAGCATGGACAATGACAACATCCGATGAGGCGGCTCTTGGGGTGTTTGAGAGAAAGATTTTGCGGAAGATTTACGGTCCTTTACGCGTTGGCGACGGCGAGTACCACAGACGATGGAACGATGAGCTGTATCAGCTTTACAACGATATGGACATAGTGCAGCGAATTAAAATACGGCGGCTCCGCTGGCTTGGTCATGTCGTTCGAATGGACACCGACGCTCCAGCTCTGAAACTATTCAACTCGGAACCCGCTGGTGGTTGCAGAGGAAGAGGGAGGCCCCCACTGCGATGGAAAGATCAGGTTGAGAAGGACTTGGCTTCACTTGGCGTTTCCAATTGGCGTCAGTTGGCACAGAGGAGAAACGACTGGCGTGCTTTGCTGAACTCGGCCAAAATCGCTTAGGCGGTTACAGCGCCAAAAAAGAAGAAGAAGAAGAGATAAGACGTTTTCCAATCGATATCTGAAGTAAGGCGTTCTGGACCCATTCTCTGAGATTCAACTTCAACTCAAATATTTACTGATCTATCGAAGATTTTGTATTTCTCCAAATTACCGTTATATGGGATGTGGGCGTGGTTATTGTCCGATTTTTTAAATTTTCGGCTATTTAGTATGCTGTACCAAGGCCAACAACCGTGCCAAGTTTGGAAGAAATTGGTGCAGCAGTTACCAAGATAAACACATGTAACCATAAGTGGGCGTGGCTACGCCCATTTTCCAAAAATTTATAATATTTTTATTTTTCGTCTGAAAACTATTGCAATTCAATTTTGAGTGAATTGTCTTCAGTAGTTACTAAAATATCGCAGTTTTCGCATTTCTGGAAATTACCGTTATATGGGAAGTGCGTGTGCACAAGTGCGCTCGGGTATAAAAATGTATCACGTAAAACATTGTGAAAATTGTAAAAAATAAGTGTGCTATTTAGGTGAGGGCCACTGTTGATATATCGTAAATTTTAAAGTAAGCTTCCCGGCTTTGGCGGAACGCACAGGTGTACACATCATGGATGGTACTCAGTGTGGACCGACCAGCAAAACCTCGGGTAGTGGTCCAAACACCCAGCAGAAAGTTGCTTGTAATGAGGAAGCTATATATAAACTGATTGGGATGAAGGAAAGTGTTGAAGGCATATGCGTCTACTTTTGGATTGCCACCTTCAAGTGTGTCTAAGAGCATTGCAGAACCTGAGCGAGACGAGTCTGACTTTATAGAATATTTAGAGCAAGTGGAAATAGAGATACATGAGTCTCAAATAAGTCCACTTTTTACAGTCGACGAGCCATCGCCTCCACCACCGCCAGTAAATGTAGCTTCACAAACGAAACCTACTGGAAAGAAGCCGAAAGCATCCTCCGACGTTCTGAAAGCTGAACTAAAGATTCAGCAAGCCTTATAAGAACCAGTTACTGTAGCAGTAACGAGTTTAGCAGAACATCATGAACATCATCTTTTCCACTCAGTCGTAAATGAGGAAAAATTCCTAGGGAGTTTCTATTCAGAATCGGGCTGATAAACTCAAATATGAGCAATCAACGCACCAATTTTTGCAACGTAAAAATAAAGAAAAATTAGGAAAGTCACTCATGTATAATATATGTAACCTGATTTGTATTAATAAGCCAGCGAAAATTAAGTGTCCGACGAAAAACAGGCGAGTCATGCGAAAGTTCGAACTCATGTAAACAGGAAGTAGCATTAGAGAAAAAAAAACATTTGCGTGTATTTTGTTGTTGCTTCTAGTATCGAAAATGTCAAAATATGATTTCTTTCTTCTAAATCAAAGCGTGTCATGTGAAATACAAACAAAAGTAGAATTTAAAGAATCGAAATTGGAAAAAATTAAAATTGTTGCAACTTTCTTTCTTAGTAAATTTGTTTGCTTCCTGAAGCATTGATCCAGCCTTTGCAAGGCCTAGTAATCAGCGGTTGTGCTGCTAAAGTTGGGCGAACGTTCCAAAATCTGCTATTCAATCGCTTGTTTCCCATGGAAAAAGGCTTCACATGCAAATTGATTTTAACAGTTTAGAATTTTTGTAAGAAAAAAATTCAAATATATGACATTTTCGAGACCAAATAATTTAAAAAAAATCAAATCAGCTGCTCTACTGATACTACCTGTTCAATGTGCCTTGAGTCGAACACTGGTAATCTGATCGTCGTTTAAAGTACAAAACCGCGTATCGTCATTCTGGATTTGCTCACACAAACTCTGGGCTCACTCCTTATCCATTCGTGCTGAAATATACTAGCCAGAAATGCGATTGCTTTATAAAAAAGAGCACCATTTTGAAATATGAGGGTTTTTACTTCCTAGAAAATAATTTATGCAAAAGCACATACGCGGTTTTGCACTATCTTGATACGCGGTTTTGCATTTTGTTGATACGCGATTTTGTACTTTAAACGACGTGATGATTTTTTTCCGCAGTACTTAGTCAATTTTTTTTTCAATACTACAACAATACTACTTTTTTATATACTACAACAAGTGGCCTTATTGCATCTAACTCTCAAATTATTGGAGAAAAAACAAAAACAAGTTGATTTTCTTGTTTACTTTTTTCTTTAAAAAGAGTTGGATATTTTTTTAACAGATTTTTAATAAAAAGCTAATTTTAACATTCCTAAAGTATTTTATTCTGGGGTCCCACAGACGCATGCAAGTACTAGGTGACTGTGTGAAAATTACGCTAGCATTCTTATGTGGTGGTCAAACCCCAGGAAGGCTTTGCTCCATCGCGTCGCAATGTTTTCTACACAGGGTTAAAGTTCCCCCTTTGTCGTGAAAATTAGTATTATTTTTCATTACATTCGGTTATCCTTAGAAAAATTTGGCGCGGAAATTTCAACCATCTATAAGCCATGTTTTAAACATTGGGTGAAAAAAGCGCGCTCTGGTGGTAGTTGATGGGTAAAATTGTTGGAAAAAAGTAGACCACCCTTGTTTTCAATCTACAATCCGCAAAAAGTCGTAAGAACTCCGTAATTTAACATAACGGAAGATTATTACAAAAATTTATTAATAGCGACATAAGTTACTCCCATAACGTAACTTTTTAAATTTTTTATTTCTTTAAATTTAAATAGTACATACGGATCTGTAGAGAACATAGAGAACCATATATACATATATGTGTCGTCGTTTAAGGCCTGTATGCAGTTCTCAAGAAAAACCTCAAGAAATATTGCAATTTGTTTCTTCCACGTGGAAATAGGAGTAGCAAGTATTTTTGACGTTTGATTATGCATGGTGATTGGTGGGCCATATAAGAAGAAGAATAACAAAATGTAAACAAAGAAATACAGAAAACCGGTATTTTTGTAATAAATAGAGCAAATTTTTGAATTGAGATTGATTTCAGTTCCGCAAATGTGTCATGCTTGAACCTAATAGCATAAATGAAGCGAAACAGATAAATTGGCTTACGTGGAGGAAAACTATGCCAAATTATTTCTGCTCCACTTATTAAGTGATGGGAGTGGTTGGTGTTGTGCACTTCAAAAATTTATTCAAATATAACATTAAGTACACACCCACAAATTTTCACTGCAATTTCGATCACAATTGAGCACTGTACTTCACTCTCGTTTCGAACGTTTGAAAAAGTTTTTTACGCTATTTAGTGGTTTAACACTTTTTGGGGGCACTTGATATTGTAAAAAAATATGCTCAATTCGATCCCTACCTATATTTTTTTTTTAAAGAACGCCCGTTTGCTTTAAATTTGTAAAATTACAATCATTTTTTATTTTGTTTACATCTGTCATTTGTTACAAACAAAGACAAGTCTAAGAGTTGCCAAATATAAATATTTTTAAATCCATTCAGTTAAACAATAATTTACAATAATAATTTATTTAATTAATGCATAAATTTTAAGTCTAAATACATTTGAAAAACTATTTATTACAAAATGTTATTAATTGTTTGCAAGCGTAATATAGTTTTCTTGCATTTTGAGAACAAATAAGAGAATATGTACGTACACATACATATGTATGTATAGCATGTACTTACGGCGCACAGTGGGGCAAAATCAACACAGTTGTGGACAAATCAATTTTGAGAGCCCAAATATGAACCGATTTCAAGTTTATTTTTTTTTTTAAATAAGAGATAATTAAATTTCGCGTCAACCTATCCGTGGCGATTTATTTATTATTTATTCTTGTTGAAAAATGAAAGAAACGAAATTTTTACGTTTGCATGCTTCCAATTTTGTGGAAAATACTGGAAATTAATTGCAAATACCTGCAATTATTTAAAAAATTATTCATAAGCATTTTTCCATAGGACACATTTAATCAAAAAATATTATTAATTTGTCATCTATACTGATATATGTTTTGAAAGCCGTTGTTTTCTAATCGAAAAACTCGAGAGCAACTGTATTTTTGAAATTTAGGACATCGACTCTAGACCCCAAAGGATGATATTAGGAAAATAATAATTTCGATATATCAAGGGGCCGCGTCACCTCCCATACAAACAGAAGTTTTCACACAACATATCCCTGGAAGTATTCATCGTAGAGTGCTGCAACTTAGTAAAGAGATATATAATATCAACGCCAAACTCGTGGCGTCCGCTGTTGTGTAGTGGTAAGCAGTGCGCGATTCCACTCCGGAGCGCCTGGGTTCAAGCCCTGGTCAAAACACCATCTCAAAAAAATTTAGAAAAAAGGTTTTTTCTTAACAGCGGTCGCCCCTCGGCAGGCAATGGCAAACCTCCGAGTGTATTTCTGCCTTAAAAATCAGCTTCTAATGAAAATACAATCGCCGTTTGGAGTCGGCGTAAAACTGTAGGTCCATTCTCTTTGTGTGACAACATCAAGGCGCATGCCACAAATCGGAGGAGAAGCTCTGCCAAACACTAACATATGTGTAAGCGCCAATCTATTATAATTATTACAATTTATTTGTTTACTTATTTTCAGGGAGATGGCGATCTTCTGGTTTCACATTTTGAGTACAAAAATCTCAACCCTGATACAACAAATAGTATTAGTACTGAATGATAATGACAGATTGCACACACATAAACGTGCAATCTTATATGATTGAGTTTATTTTTGCATTCACATTCTCTATGTGAATGGGTCTCAACAAGGGATAACAAAAAATATAAAATAATCGATTAATTAATCATGTGGTTAATCGCAATCAAAAAAAAATATTAATTGCAATTATGGGGAAATAATCGATTAACCGAATTTTTAAAGGCACTTTTTTAAAGTGAGTATTCAGAAAAACACTTTTCCATAAAAAATTTCTAGTTCTCTTGTTAATTTATCTATACATATAATAAAATTGTAACAGGTTGATGTCTGTACATTATAGATATTAAAGAAAAATTAATGTGGGGGGTCTTTATTAGAGCACCAGAGGCCAAATCAACCATTTTTAGAATTTTTGTCTGTCTGTCTGTATGTTTGTTCGCGCATCACTCGAAAACGAATGCATGGATTTGAATTCAGTTTTCACCGATGTATTCCTAGGGGTCAAACTTAAAATATAGGAAGAAAAAAATAGAGAGTTGCCACCTGTTTGAAAATTGGAGTTTAAGTAAATTGATAAGAAAACATGAATATTGCAATATGGGCGTCAAAAGAAAGAGGCTGAAGAAGACTTACAGCCAAAAATATTTTTTTAGAGTTGCCACCTGTTTGAAGATGTACATTTAATTTAATTTACAGGATAAATTGAATATTGCAATATGGGTATCAAACTGAAAGGGTTTAGGAAATTATACTGCCGAAAACATTTTTACGGAGGGCTGCCACCTGTTTGAATAATTTTATTGTATTAAATTGATAAAATAAATGAAATCTATATCTACATCTATACATATAATCAAATTGTAACAGGTCGATGTCTGTACCTTATACATATTAAAGAAAAATTAATATGGTGGGTTTTTATTAAAGCTACAGAGGCCAAATAAAAAATTTTTTGAATTTTTCAATCACTGTCTGTCTGTATATTTGTACGCGCATCAGTTGAATATGGAATTGAATGCAGTTTTCACCGATGTATCGGAGTATTGATACGGTGAAGTGAATACTGCAATATGGCTGTCAAAAGAAAGAAATTTACAAAGGTTTACAGCTGGAAATATTTTTGTGGAAGGTTGCCACCTATTTGAAAACTTTAATTTGATTTAATTGATAGCATAAATTAAATACTGCAATATTGGCATCAAACTAAAGAGGCTAGGATATTTTAATGATAAAAATATTTTTAGGGGATTTGCCAACTGATTGAAAAATTGTATTCATTAAAATTTGTAAAATAAATGAAAAATTGCAATACGAATATTAAACTAAAGAGGATTAGGAAGCTTACTTTTGAAAATATTCTTGAAGCGGGTTTGAAACCTTTAATTCAGTTAAATTTATAATATAAACTAAATGTTGCCATATGGGTATCAAACGAGAGTATTAAATTATTAATAAAATAAAATTGCAACAGGCCGATATCTGTACATAATAGATGTTAAAGAAAAATTAATAGGGGGTTTATTAGATCAACAGAAGCCAAATATAAAATTTTGGTATGTTTGTCTGTATGTTTGTAAGCATATCACGCAAAAGCTAATGTTTGGAATTAAATGCAGTTTGATATAACCAAAAACTTCATTTTGTTTTCTGTGGGGAAGGTTTTTCGCTAAAAAAATTTAAACTTTTCGTTGTTGCTGCCAAAAAATTAAGAAATCCGAGACATCACGTTTTACAATTTCATACAGTTCTCTTTACAATGTATTTCACTAAACTACTAAACGGCTGCATCGATTGGTTCATATTTGGCAACACGTTGAAAATAAATATTCTGACCAAAAATTTACTCGGTATGTAGCTCGGGATATTCCTAAAATTCTTATACAGACTAAAACGTAAAAAACCAATATATCTCTAAAACCAATTATGCTGGGGAACTGAAACTTAGCACTGATGCATATATTGCAAATGCATTGGGAAAGGGGGCGTGGCTCCTTCCTTCCATACAAACTGAACTTCTCATATAGCTTATCTCTGGAACTGCTTACGCAAACAATTCTACACAGCTACATATGTTATCAATATCGTAGTTATGGCGAAAAGTGGTAATTATTGGAAAGGCTGGATCGATATACATTTACGTAAACGCGCAAGTATCATTCGATTGGAAACCATTTTCTCCTAGATTTCTTAATTCCATTGAACTATTGTAACTTTATCTTTAATTTTCAGTAAGGTAAAATTTATGTGAAAATTGTGAGGATTTTTTTTTAATTTTTCACAAAGAATGGAGCTTTGCTTTTACGAGTTATGTCCTATCCTATTTGCATAAAATGATAGCTGAATAGAGTTCCGTCAGATTGTCGGAGGTTATCTTACATACATATATGGTCCAATTACATGCTACTATAAAACTCGCTAGGTGGTGCTGGAGTAGAGTTATTTATAAAAATCGTATTTATTAACCGATTCCGTTCAAATTTTAAATGTGAGCTATGTACGATGGAAAATTCTTTTGATAAAAATTTACCCGATTAGTACCGCTGGAGTTAAGGTTGAAATTCATAACACGTATTCATTTTATGGTAAGCAATGGTTTTGCAGAAAATGGACCCAATGGATGGCGCTGCAGCCGAAATGTATAGAAACCACGTGTGGTTTGTCGGCTTTGGACCTATGTTTAAGTTATACGAATTTAGTTTTCAGATGTCTAAATGAAGGATGGGGTTAAGTTTTTCTGACGCACGATCATGCGGTCTTGCATCTACCCAGAAATCAGTTCATAAATTTTACCACGAATTGTAAAAGTGGTGAATTAACAAGGAAAGATTACCGTAGGTATATCAATTGCTTCATTTGAAAGATACCTAAGAGATCACACGACTCATTTAGCAATGTACCGGAAAATTTTTCATCCTGTGGGACATCTAGGATTCTTGGCCCTCCTATAAAGAAAACGCACTTCTGTGCTCTTGAGTTTCCCTATAAGAACTTTTATTGGCATACGCATCGCACCAATGTTGTAGTTGCAAGATATACAAAAAGATTACACATGATTGGCAGAGATCTCACAAGATGAAATAAGACCATCAGTAAAGCTCATGACACCAAAAGGGATTGGTATTCCATATGGCATCACAGCGTTACTATTATTCGCCTATGTGTGAGGAGGATACTGCACCTTAGTGGTTTCAACTTAAATCAAAAATTTTGACTTTACAGACTAATTTTGTTTTTAAACGCTCTTTTGCATTGACCAACGCAAAAGCTCTTACTAGGCGCCGCGAAGTAAGCGGGCATTGGCTAGTCTTAAATAAAATAAAACGACTATTTTTAGCTGCGATGATTATTTACTATTTACCCAAATTTGCAAAACAAAAGTTTTGATAAGCGTTTTGTTGTTATTTATTATTTAACCCAGTTGCGTTTCTTGTGGTATTGAAAAAAGGCGCTCAGCAGGCACCGAGGGAGCAACTAAATGACAGTATTTTTCGAAAATCTAAAGTTTTAGGTAAACAGGTTTCATTTCCTCCCAAGCGTCGATGATATTCCAGTTTAGTCCGGTTAAACGTTACAATGTAAATAAAAATTTTTGTGGGTGACCCAAATCATTATCTCTTTGCCTTCGTTTGTGTACAAGAGATTTATGAGTGGCCCAAAGATCAATGGATGGATTTTGGACAACTACAGAATTCATATTTCTTGAAAATATTTTTACGGTTATTTTACAATTAATCGATTAATAATTGATTAATGAAACACAAAACTATGATACAATTAATCGTAAATTGGACAAAAATAATCGATTAGTTTAATAAAATGATTAATCGCTGCCATCCCTAGTCTCAACAATTCCATAACACGCTACATATTTTGTGTTTACGATTTGTAACCAATCTCAAGAATTGTTGTTAAATTTTTAAAATCAAACAATCATATTATTGTGACAAATATAGTGTGAATGCACACTCAATTGATTCAATCGTTATACAGCTTTGAACATTTGATACATTTTTAGATTTTTTTCTGATACTTATTTCAGGAAAAAATACATATTACAGCCAATTTAACGAAAGAAATTTAAGTGAAAAATGATTTAAATTTTTTGAATGTTATATGGAAATTGACAGAAAATTAAAAATCATTTTCGATTTAAGTTTCTGGTGAAACCTGCTGTTAGCTGTATTTATTTTGGTTGTGAAGCTAAAGCTGCCTTTAAATGCAAAAGCTGACGTGCTGCCTACTTTGAGGCAAGGGATTTTTGAATCACCATTTACACAATCGATTTTTCTTGAGCAACGTTGAATCGCCTAAAACATCGCATCATGTCATTCAGCTTAAGAAGAGTTATATGGATAACACAGGTTTACAAAAAAAAAAAAGTTTATGCATATTAAACCAAACCTATGTATCATGCTATTCGACACTCTGAATGCGAATTCGAGGTCCGTTAGCCACCATCTCGTCAGGTTCGTCCTCAGTTCAAGGTACAGTAGGGAAAAAATCATTGAGTAAACTCGAAAATTCAATAAACTCTTCTGAATTTGACCCTGGCATGACCTCTAGATGACCTTGAGGAATCAAGGGACCTCGATATTCGGATTCAGCGACAACAAAAACATTTTTTTTTTATTGAATAATTTTTTTGTCCTATTTGACCCTCAAATAACCTCGAATCTGACACTGTGGAAGTTAACGGACCTCGGATTCGGGTTTAGCGAGTCTAAAACCCTATATATATGAATTTTCGGGTCCATTGAATGAATTTTTCCCTGCTTGACCTTCAACTTACCAAGAACCTGCCTTGATGGAGGCTAACGGACCCAATCGCATTCAGCATGTCGAATAACATAGGGATATATAGGTTTGGTTTAATATGCATAAACTTCTTTTTTTGTAAATCTGTGTAATTAATCGCATTGATTTAAGTTCAATTGAATCTCTTTTTCGATTTTAGTTATTCATGCCTATTACGGTATCCGACGGATGCCATCCGCACGGATCTAATCCGATTCCCAGTGTCAACACCAGGGAACGGATTTTTAGGACCAAAAACCCTATAAAAAAGGCAAAATAAAATAACGAAATAGGCTGGAAAAGGCAAAATAAAATAGCGAAAAAGTCGGGAAAAGGCACTAGGTATTGCAAAAAAGGCAAAACAAAATAGCGAAAAAGGCAGGAAAAGGCACTAGGTATTGCAAAAAAAAGCAAAATAAGACACTAAAAAATACCGAAAATACGAAGAACAATCAAAAAATACATTTATTTTAGAAATGTTTATATTACAAGTAAAAAGAGAAAAACTATGAACTAGTTTCATTATATGAAAGATTTGTACTTTGAATCTTTGACTTTTTTATCCTTTCGAGTTTCTAACTCATAAAACTTTAATCTGTATAGTTGTAGTAGCATTGAACCACAAGATGCAATTTGAAGCTTTCTGGCAACATTTTCATTCGATTTTCGCGAAGAAAAGCCTTGAATGTTCTAAATGTGCGCTCTACGTAAGTTGATACAAGTGGAGCCCAATTTAAATATGGAACGTTGGAAACGTTCATTGTATCAGGAATAAGGGCGTTTTCCTCGCCCTTTACAATTTTATCCACACCCCTTTTTGTCTCCAAGCCTACGTTAGCTGAGAAAACGGCTTTGAATTTTTCCAAAACCAATTTGGCAAGAGGCGCTTCTATAAGCCGCATGGATATGTGTATATTTTTTAATCTTAAAAAAAATTGTAAATACTGTAATCACTTTTTTAAAGGTAGAAAAGGCAAAAAAGGCAAATATTTTAAAAAAGGCAACATCAAATGTGTATATATGGAATCAGGGAAACTAAATCGTGGACATTCTTAATCGAATATACTCTATCTCTTTAGCAGAAAAAAAGGCTATTTCCATAAAATCCGTTCCCTGGTCATAACAAATGAGTGAGAAGGATTAGATTCGTGCGAATGGCATCCGTCCCTCGGATACAGGGCTATTCCGGTCCGACAGATTCTTTTCACACGAATCTTAATCTTCGCACTCGCTTGTTATGAACGTGCGAATCGTATTCGATCCATACGGATGGCATCCGTCGGATATCGGATTGAAATATGCATGATTAAGAATAAAGAATAAATTTTTAGTATTTTTTTGAGCCACAAAATTTCGAATCGAATAATCGAATGGTTGGGCAATGTTCGAAATTCGGAAAAAATCGGAAACGACTGGAGTTGTGTTCAAGGTGGCAGCTATTTAACAACCCCCTGAGTCCCACAATTTAAGTTATACATTATTTGCAACTGGCCTTACAGAATTCCAGATACGACCCTAATTTGACTATTATTTTAAAGCGATACTTGAATGATGCTCCTTTCTATTTGTTCACGCATAAAACGGTGGCAAATCAATTATAAGTTCATTTTATGAAGTTGTAAAAAGAGCAATATAAATGTTCAACAGCAGCAAACAACAAATTTTCATAAATCAGATTCGCAACCAGAGGTAATTAATTCAATAGCAGCAGACCCAACCGAAGTCAGCGAAGGTGGAGAACAAATTGTGCATAAATTATAGAATAAGTTTATTTAGTAGAAAGATGAAGTTTAGATGATTTACGTGATTGAGGTCGTTTATGAGTTATGATAATGTCAACACCGCCAAGAAAAGCTGCTTAAGGTAAATTATTAAGGAGGAAATGTCTTTTGTGGATGGCTTGTGCAGTGTCGTACAGGAAAGAAATTTAAGTACATATACACGCACATACATACCATGCACATACATACATATATACATAAAAGTGCTTAAGCCGTCGGTGACTGTTTTTACTGATTTATGTGATTTCCCCGGTAAATGAGCAGTGGTGAACACACTCATAACATACATATTGCGCTTGTGTGTACTCGTATTGCATCAATGTCTGACTGCACAACAACTGCTTTGATTTGCCCTGGCACTCAGAAAACAGTCTCTAGTCCGCGGTCCTCTTGAACCAAAGTCAACTGAGTCGGTCTGGAACGATGGAATTTCCAATTTCACTAATTTAGGAGGGGGAGGGGGGGGAAAGGGGGCATTACCAAGTCAGAATATGCGAAGTTTGAAAACGTAGCAAGTGCGGATTTCAAAAACTGTCAGGGTCTCGGTTTTAAGTCGAAATTTCGCATTTATAGTATGTATAAATAAAACTGTATATGACTAATTTTTTAAATATGTATATGCGGCATTCCATACCAAAACGGACGGGGTTCACACGTCATGTGTTTGATTTATTTAAAATGTTTAGGGCTGATGCATAAACATAAATAATAAATAAATAGGAAATTTGAGCTTGATTAATACACTTTTAAAAACTTTACAGCACAAAAACAAAAACAAATCGATTTAATAACTCTCCAAATATCTCGAGAACGGGGCGAGGAAAAAATTTGAAAAAAATCACACATACACATATCAAAATTCTCTATGAAAAGAAATATTTAAAAAAAAAATTTTATTGGAAAACTTCACACGTACACAATTTTTTGATAAAAAAATTAGTTTTTGAAAATATGCCATCTCAAAAAAAATTACAATGGTAGCTCTGAGTTTTGCGGAATATTTAAGTATAGTATTATGGGGTGCACTCTACTCATATTACTCAACTTTGGTGTAAAAAAAATGCATAACTCATATTATTGTAGAGTGCACCCCATAATACTATACTTAAATATTGCGCAATACTCAGAGCTACCATTGTGTATTTTTTTTTTAATTTTTTTGAGATGGCATATTTTTAAAAACAATTTTTTTTTTATCAAAAAATGTGTATGTGAAAAATTGTTTAAAAAAAAAATTTTATTTCACAGAGAATTGTGATGTGTGTATATGTGATTTTTTTCAAATGTTTTTCTCGTCCCGTTCTCGATATATTTGGAAAACTATTATATCGATTTGTCTTTGTTTTTGTGCTGTAAAGTTTATAAAAATGTATTAATCAAGCTCAAATTTCATATTTTTTTATTATTTATGTTTATATGTACATCGACGCTAAAAAGTTGAAACAAGCAATACTAAGCAAACGTCAAGCTGTGAAGTTGTACTTTATTGTGCTCTGATTTTGGCTTTCTACTTACTAAGTTCATTGTGCTAATTCTGTGTTAAAGTAGTGATAAAAAGTGCTTATGAGCATCAGAGTGTGAAATAATTGAAGCTAAGTGAAAGTTATTGGTTTTATATTAAAGTAAATTTAATTAAATTTCACTAGCATACATTATAATTTTGCCGAGTCATTTGTTGCTATCATTGTTGTTGTATCCTTTGTAGTTAACTTTCATTTTGTTTTTGCACATTTGTTCTACTCTTTTTGTTTACTTCTTCTAGTAATTCTTGTCACAGCTGTTTGCGTTGCGTTTATTAAGTGTCATAATTACAGTGATACTCAAACTGTTCGCTACATTTATTTAAAGCTATTTACATCAGCTCTTTAATTGTTATAATTTATTTTATTTGTCTTTTATTAACGAGTGTATTCATAAATCTTTCAATATGAAGTGTGATCTTGATACTTGCCAAATTAAAAGCGATTCTGAACGCTACTTATCGTGCTGGCTGTGTGATGGTATTTACCATCTGAAATGTGCTGGTTTGACGGGAAGAATTCTGGACGCTATTAATGATGGCAAGGGCCTTCGCTGGTCTTGCGTAAAGTGCAGGTCAACCGAAGTTGATCTTTTCAAGCTATTTAGGCAAACCAGAAATGATTTTACAGAAATAGAAAGAGAATTGTGGGTACTGACAGAAAAATTTAAGCATTATGAATATATGTTTAAATCATTAAAATGCTTAGATACCTTGCAATCTGTTAAGGATATCCGTGTGTCTAAACGTAAGCGTCTTCATAGTCCGTCTAAGGAAATTGCTGCCGTTGCACGTCAGAATAATCTTCCGACGGACTTAATTAATTTATCCTCTCCGTGTCCTCCAGCATCAGAATCCTCAGCCTCAAAAGACCGTGCAACGAAATCTGCTTCGGATAATAAAGAGCCTGAAGTATCTTCCCCTTCCCCCATTGAAGTGGTGGCATCATCTTCAAAGCCTCCATCGCCTTCCCTATCCTCAACTACTAACGCAGTAACTCAACCCCTTCCGCCGGTACTCCAGTCTGATACAAGGAAACTTGTTGTGGTCCCGCCAAAGAAGTCAATCTCTAGATTTTCGAGAGACACTACAGAAGACGATATAAAGCTTTATATCTCATCAAAAATTACAAACTATCGACTTAAGCATCAGAAAATTTAGTTTTAAATACGAAAGAAATATTGCTTCATTTAAAATTGACGTAAATTTAGATAATTTGAATGCTCTGCTTAGTAGTTCTTTTTGGCCCCCCGGAGCATTCGTTCGTGAATTCGAATATAGGCCTAAAAAAGGAAATAACATAGCTAATATTTCCCGTCATAACACTGAATCAAAAAAATAATTATTAAATCTGCTTTAAGCATTTATTACCAAAATGTAAGAGGCTTAAATACTAAATTAACGAACTTATACCTTAAAGGCTTTGAATGTAATTATAATATTCTTTCTTTTACTGAAACTTGGCTGAAACCTCACATTTTCAATTCAGAGATTCTTCCAAATAATTATCATATCTATAGACAAGATAGGGAAGACAGAATCGGCGGTGGCGTACTCTTCGCTGTAGACTCTTCAATACCATCTGAAGAAGTTAGTCTTCCACACATTGATTCAGTAGAATTCAAATGCATTCGTGTACAGGCTGGAAAAGGGTCTATTTAATAAGCTATATGCTATATCCCTCCCCGATCTGACACATTGGTGTATTCACGACTCATCTCTTTACTGAAATCAGTTAATTTACTGACTAAACCCTCTGATTCAATGATTGTGTTGGGTGATTTTAATTTGCCAAGCATATCACGGAACATCATTGACAATGATATCGTACCTTTCGCGTCTAGTGCGTGCAACAACGTATTTTTAGAGGAGATGGCTGAACTCTGCCTAACTCACAATAAGTTTGGTAAAGTATTAGATCTTGTTTATGTTGATGATGCATCTAAGTCCGTCGTAAATAAGCGCGATCCACTAGTTTTGCCCGAAGATGTCTACCACCCTGCTATTGAAGTATCTTATGAAGTTATAAGTGATGGTCAAAATTGCAGTACCCAAGCATACGAACCAAATATTCGCTTTGATTTTTCGAAAGCCAACTTTAAAAAGCTTGACAAAGAACTGTCTAAAATGTCGTGACCTGTATATAAAGAAAATATTGAACAAAGCGTTGCACTTTTTAACTTTACTTGACATAAATTATTTGAAAGCATGTGCCTAAACGCATGTATGTTCCTGAAGAACAAACACAGTTATGGTTCACTAAAGAACTGAGAAATTTGAAAACCGTAAGTCGCGTTATTTTAGATTACACAAAAAAACCGGTTTACACTCGTACTATGTAAAATACTCACTTTTGCGTTATAAGTTTTTTGAATTAAACAAAAAGTGTGTACTTTACTTGGAAAGTGTTCACTTTACTTGTGTAAAAAAACGGCGTATAATATAACCCCAAATCATTTTATGACTTCGTAGGCTCCAAGCGAAATGTACGTGGGTTTCCTTCCGCCATGAAGTATCAAAATACCGTCTCTAGTGATAATCAAACAATTTCTAACATGTTCGCTCAGTTTTTTAAATCCAATTATTCCATTAACTAACATGCTAAAATTGACTATCATTTTTAACTATGTCCAATGAACTCAATAAATATCCGAGTAATTCTCCCGATGATGTAGTAGTTTATCTGAAATCCTTAAAGCAGTCCTTCAGTTATGGTCCTGACCAGATCCCTACTTGTATTCTCATAAATTGTGCTGATTATCTCTATGAGCCGTTAACAGCGTTATTTAATTTATCTCTTAAAGAAAGCGTTTTTCCAACTATATGGAAAGAATCATTCATAACCCCGTTACATAAAAGCGGTAGCAGATCTTCAGTGGAGAGCTACCGGGGAACAGCTAAACTTTCTGAAATTCCTAAATTATTTGAAGCAATTATAACAAATCAGTTGACGCATTCTATCTTTTCTAGCATTTCATATAGTCAACATGGATTTTGCAAGGGCAAATCAACTTCTACAAATTTACTTGAATTAACATCCTATATCTCAAAAGCATTTAGTGAAAGCAAAACTGTTGATGTTATATATACTGACTTCAGTAAAGCATTTGACAAAGTGTGCCACTCGTTGCTCATATACAAACTTGATCTTCTTGGTCTTCCACCTAATTTTCTACGTTGGATCTCTTCATACCTCTATGATAGATCACAAAGGGTAATGTTTAAAAATACTATCTCTGACGTCATTGACGTTACTTCAGGAGTCCCTCAAGGTAGCCACCTAGGCCCGGTTCTGTTCTTGCTTTTTATAAACGATATTTCTACAGATATACAATTTTCCAAAATTTTAATGTATGCAGATGATGTAAAGCTTTATAAATCGTACGTTTCAATTAAAGAAAGGTCTTTGCTACAATCAGACTTAGACAGCATGGCTTACTGGTGTCAAGTAAATCTTATGCCTCTAAATCTTAAGAAATGTAAAGCAATGAGCTTCTCGCGAAGAGCTGTTCATCCCACTTCTTATGCAATACGTAACCATAACCTGGAACAGGTATACAATTTTGTGGACCTTGGTATCACAATGGATCCTAAGCTTAATTTTAATCTTCATATTAATGTGACAGTCAACAAGGCTAAAGGTGTACTTGCATTTGTGAAACGATGGTCAAAAGAATTTTGTGACCCTTATACCACTAAAACCCTGTTTACAACATTAGTGAGGCCAATTCTGGAATACGGTTCGGTGGTTTGGAATCCAAGGTATCAAATTTACTCAGACAAGATAGAATTTTTTCTAAAACAATTCCTACTTTTTGCTTTAAGAAATGTCCGTTGGGATTCTCAATATAATCTTCTACCTTATACGAGCCGATTAAAACTTATTAATCTTCCTACACTTTCCAGCCGCAGGCAAATGCTTGGTACAATTTTTATAGTTAAATTACTACCAGGCTCAATTTCAAGTCCGCCTCTTCTTGGCGAAGTTAGCCTTAATGTTCCCTCCCGGGTATCAAGACACTTTTGCCCCCTATTTCTGAAAGCTTGTAAAACTAATTTTGAATTGCACGACCCACTCCGTTGCTTATGCCAGGATTTTAACTCTCATTCCAGCACGTTTGATATATCAGATCCGCTTTTCAGCATTAAGAAATCGATACTGTCCTCTCTCAATAAATGAATCATTAAAATAAAGACATAAAATCGGCTGATGAATTTAGTTCTGTAGCTGAACAGTTTTAGAGCTCGACACTTAACAAACTCCTGCCTATCGTGACTCGGCACAAATATTGAAAATACTGGTTCCGTACGTCATGCGGACTGCGCCCCTCGTGCGGATGGGCGGAAATGGAGGGTAAAAACCATTGGGATATTATTATTATTATAGAAATCAAACACATGAAGTGAGAACCCCGCCCGTTTTGGTATGGAACACCTCATATACATGTATACCCTGTGGGGAATTTCGTAGTCGTCTACTACAATAGCTAACTTTTGGTCCACTTATAACGGCTAACTTTTATCTGTTTTCAAAGTTGCGCATAGCTCAATCGAAAAACTTTGCGTAGTTTTTTCACAAAGGAAAAAGAAAAACATGTTTATATTTTCATTATTCGTCATTATGTTTCTTTATTGCAAGGTATGGAACACCCCATATACAGGTATACCCTGTGGGGAATTTCGTAGTCGTCTACTAGGTGACAGGTAATAAGGTCAATGGAAATAAGGTCAATTGACTTTATTTCCCACCCTGGTGCGAAATAAAGTCAATTGACATTATTACCTTTTCAAAAGCGAAATAAAGTCAACAAAAATTTGGAAATAAAGTCATTGACGCTATTTCCTCATTCAAATGGAAATAGCGTCAACAATGCTTAAAGTATGTCGATTCATAGAAAAAAATGTTGTTCTTACAATAAACATTGCCCCGTAAGTGTTGTGTTTTAATAGAAAAAAAGGCTTTTGCCAAATCCTCAGTGTTGTGATATTAATCCACACATAATCATGAACTACCACCAATTGATTCTATTAAAAAAAATTTAAATTACGAATATGTAAAAACACGATGCGAAAAACTAAACGCCTGCGCACAGCTGGAATATGAGAAATATTTGAAGAAAGAGTGGAGAAATGATCCATAACTTGCAAAACATTTTTCGTTTCTACAAAAATAAAGCGAACACTATTAAATTGAAGAAACAGCACATGTCCAAAAACCCCGGAGGAGCACTGAAAGAATTCTGTGTTTTAAATTAGCATATTTTGAACGAATTCGGAATGTCTAAGGTGGAAAAGAACCTAACTTTTCTATAAGGAAACAATTATAGAAAAAGAATTTTCTTACACTGTATTTATGCCTCCGCCAGCAGTCATTTAAAAGCAGCTAAGGAGAACGACAACACTACTTATTAGATGGCACATTCAACGAGCCTATGTGCCAAAATGCGGGTATAAACAATTATTGATTATTTAATATCGGAACCGAGATCATATAAGTTAATTGATTGGTTTTCACACACTTTTGAAACACAAGTTATATACTTTTTTACTGCAGACAAGTTGTTGCCTCAAAACACAGCAGAAATCTTCCAATCAGGGCTGCCAACTCTCCTTAGTTATGAGGTGCTATATTGAGGATAAAAAAGTGCCAATATGTGCCAAATAGAAAAATAAAAGTGCCAAAAAAGGTGTAATTCCTTTTAATCATTCACATTTAGCAATAAAATAAAGCCACACTTTCAAAACAAAAGTGCAATGATAAAATAAGATAAACCAGTTGAAAAGCCTTTATAAATTAGAAAATTTTAGTTGAGAAAAAGAAGTGCACGCAAAGGATTGAAATGTTATTTTTTTTACAAAAGTGCCATTTTGGCATTTTGTGCCAAATTGAAAAATTAAGTGCCATTTGAAGTAAAATAGGAACAAATTGCACGGTTTCAGCCAAGTTGGCATCCCTGCTTCCAATAACTTACAAATATAAAAATGTGAAATATCGAGGGCTTGAATTCATTAATACCCTCTATTTGCAATTTGCACAAAAACTAATTTGTGATTTTAGAAACCATCTGGGACTTATTACCTGTCGTTATATAAGGTAACATTAATATCACTGATGACAGTTAAAGCTTAGGTGGATTTTTATATCAGAATCTCATCTTTGTGAAAAGTGTGCAGATAGAGGGTATTATTGAATATAAGCCCTCGATGTTTAAAATATATAAAAATTTTATTTCAACGTATACAAAAAATAAATCTACCTGCGTTACAGCACGTCGGAAGACGGGGAAGGGGGGGCCGGGGGGGCCGCGGCGTAGCGTGACGTGGTGTGCGCGCCGGTCGCGCTGGGTACGCGGGGCGCGAGCGCGAGCGCGACGCGCGCGGTGTGGCGCGCTGACGCTGGTCGCCGCGAAGCTAAGCAAATTTAATGTTTGAAAGAGAAATAATGTCAATTGATTTTATTTCGTTTTTAAAAAGGTAATAATGTCAATTGACTTTATTTCGCACCAGGGTGGGAAATAAAGTCAATTGACCTTATTTCCGTTGATCTTATTACCTGTCACCGTCTACTACAATAGCTAACTTTTGGTCCACTTATAACGGCTAACTTTTATCTGTTTTCAAAGTCACGCATAGCTCAATCGAAAAACTTTGCGTAGTTTTTTCACAAATTATATTTTCATTATTCGTCATTATATTTCTTTATTGCAAGAGAAAACACGTTCGTTTGAGAAAAGCCTTTAATATATAGGTATTCTTTTATTAGTTAGTTCTTTTCATTTAATAATATAAACTTCTATTATCGTGCATTTTTATGTGTGTTTGTGTAAATAGTTTTGGTGGTTTTAGTCAAATGCGTTCCTTTAAGCACAGATGGGTTGTGTGCAAAGAACTCGTCTTCTATTGAGTTTTGATTTTCCCCTGTTGTAAATAACCTCGAATTTTTTTGGAAGGTCGCTGTCCAATTTCGAGATCAATATGCTTCATGAATCATGGGCAAATCATTACGATCACAACATTTAGACAACACACAGACTCTTTAACGCTCACGCTCGGGACGTAAATATCTGAAGACTAGCAAACATCTGTGGATTTCGGAACCTTTCTATGTTTCAAATTAGGCCAGATTGGCGGTTGTTTTGACTAGCACGGAAATGACCTTCCACATTGCATGTGTACCCAGACATGCGCTTTCGCATTTATAGGAATTTATAATAGCTATTAGGGCTGTGCGATTAATTGATTATTCAAAATGTTAATTTATCACAAAGTAAATAACTCAATTATTCGATTAATTGGAAATTATGATTACTCAAAAGTTCAGTTACTCGAGTAATCCAGATTTGTGATTAACCAAAAACAAAAACATTTGAGTAATTTGCTTTATGATTAATCAAGATGTTGAGTAAAATGAGTAATCAACATTTCAAAGTACTCTTTACATATAAAGTAGTTGAAGTTCTTTGATACCTTGAAAACAACCTTTCTGTTTTCAAAAATTGAAATGAATTTTTTTTTTCATATACAAAATGTAAAAAAGAAAATAATCATTTTCCAAAGCAAACTCTTTTAACGAGCAAAATTAATTTTTTTGAGTAATCATATGTCAAGTAACTCGATTAATCATCGTTTTGAGTAATCAAAATTTTGATTACTCGAGTAATTGATTAACCGAGTAATTGATTAACTAACTTGCTCGAGTAATCGAATAATCGCACTGCCCTAATAGGTATGTTAATATTAAAAAATCAAATATATCAAATTTTAACAAAATTTTTCAATTTTTATCCTTCAACTAAATTTAAGGAAAAATCCGGGCCCGAGGGAAATACCCCTTCTCTATAGTCGGACCTGCACATACTTGTATACAAGTGTATAAAAAATACTTGATAATATGTAAATGTATATAATCATTCGTCTAGAGCCTTATATAACAAATACGGAAATTTCGGCTGAAAATAGAAAAAGTTACCCTTTTTGAAATCGGCACTTGTCACGATTTTGAACTTCACGTATTCTGACTTGGAAATACCACCCCAAAATAATGTAATTGGAATAATAATTACTAATTACATCGTTGCAGACCGATTCAGTTTAACCTGTTTCAAGAACACCGTGAGTCACTAATAAACTTTTTCGTGGCGAAATTAATTTTAAGAATACATAATATGTATTTCTTATATGCTTTTCAGCAAACCACCTCTCTGATCTAGTCTCAAAAATGCATCCCTAAAGGCGGATTCATCGTTCGTGTCCGGACACTTTTTGTTAGTAATTTTACGCGTTCCTTTCCCACCTTGTCTCACTGAGAGCGCTACCAAAATAAACACTCTTTGTTCGAATCAAATTGGTTTTGATTTTCGGTTCGAACGACTTGATGATTTGGGTTGCCGTGTTCTCCTTTATATGCGTTTGCGGGGAATTGCACATATAAGGAGAACGCGGCAACCCGAATCATCACGCGTTCGAACAGAAAATCAAAATCAATTTGATTCGAACAAAGAGTCATGATTCAACAATACAAGGTTGGATAACCTGGCAGTTGTCTCGCTCCCGCATTCTGCCTTAGCCTGTGTTGCTTTCTTTTTTGATTTATAGAAACTACTACTAAAATACAAGAAGAAATATTGTCTTCGTATAAAAGGTGCAACAGGCAACACTGCCGATATTTTCATCGATTGTTTCGTGGAAATTGATTTTCTTATTGCGCGAGTCCAAGTAATCATGCCAAAAAAATCAAAAATAATGGAACTATTTTGAATTAAAACAATAATTTACATATTTCTTTGTAGAGCATCGGTGTTATTCAAAATTTTTGTTCAATAACCTGCGTTTTACAGCAAGTGCAGCCGTTGCAAGAAAGTTTTGCGTTCACGTTTGGCTGGTGCAACCTACTGGGAATTCCAGCTTCAGCGATTTTTTTTGGTGAGGTGCAGCCGTTGCATACTTACAAGTAAGTATACCACCCCTTAAAAGTGAAAGTGCAAATATTAAGAAAGAATTTCCTTGTGCAGGTCAGGATCATTAGTGTGTCCGTCCAGCAATGTAATTCAATTTAAGATATTGAACATGTAATTATTATTATATTATTAATTTATATACATTATATTAATTGCATCTTCACTATTTGTATATTTCTTCATATCGCACACCGTCTTCAAAAGAGTCACAACTCAAAATAATACGTTTGTCAGAAAATGCGCAAAACTATTTCTTAGCACATGATAATCATATGGGCTAGGGCGACTTTACCTTAGGTTTTTTTTTAACAAATTATTTTATATATATTATCAAAAATGCCAAATATAAGTTGTGACTCTTTTGAAGACGGTGCGTGATAAAGTCCCTTTGAATAAAGGATTTGTTTGAATTCCATTAATTTTGTTTAATATATACTGACATTTTAATGAAACCGTGGTTTATTTTGAATATTTGGGAATATATATTAATATATTATTTTCCTAAGGTCAGAATCTTATGTGAATGAAATTCTCTCATTCTTTATTTATTTCATTTTTAATATCTATAGCATTGATACATTAAGTTAAACTTTTGGCAAATAAAATTAAACTCCGGGCAAATAAATTTAATCGTTTGGAAAATAAATTTAATCTTTTGGCAAGTAAATTTAATCTTTTGGCAAATAAATTTAATCTTCTGGCAAATAAAATTAATCTGTTTGCCAATAAATTTAATCTTTTGGCAAATAAAATTAAACTTTACTGTAGTACTAAACAGTGTTTGAAAAAGTAAAAAATACACTAAAGAACTGCTGCTGCTGTGCTAGGAATGCATTTTTTTTTAATTTTTGACGCTAAGCTTTACTGCGCCAATAGGTGTGTACTCGTATAGAGCGGACATAATTATCTAGCAGCAAAAATTCTGAGAATTTAGCAGCGTTCGCTCTCAAAGAGAAAAAATGCAAAAACTTGCAAACTTCGAAACAGCTGATCACTTCCACAGTTGCCAATGGTGGTTCATTTGGCAATTTCTGCTTGGTACATTTTCCCTCGATTTGGAATTTTATACAGTTGAATAGTTTTGGATAAGAAAAACCTTTTTAAAATACAAATTAACTATATCGGAATAATTATTGCGATACCACATTTCACAATTATTTGTGATATCACATGGTGACGCATTCAAAAATAAGAGAATCGCCTCCAAACACCCATTATTGATCCAAAAAAATGTCAAAGATATAGCTACAAATGAAGCTTTAAAATTATAAAATTTTCAATCAACCTACCAAAACCGACAACTTCAGCAACAAACGTTTCAGCATGCTGCATTTTAATCTTTTTTGGTATATTTAAAAGAAAATTATGGTACAAACGAAAAATGTCATACGGCAACCATAGTCAGCACACACTAAAATAAACAAACTAATGAAAAATAAACTCAACAAACGTTGTACTTAATAAATTTACAGACATACAGATTTACTAAACAGAGATCGTGCTCCTCACCAGGAAACGGATCCCAACAATTATAAACGTGATGGTCGGACATCAAATCGTGACAACTTCTAGGTCCACAAAATACCTAGGGGTAAAGCTTGACAGTAAACTCACATTCTGGGAACACATCCATGGAGTATGTGAGAAAGCTGCGCAGAGCACGGTGGCTCTAAGCCGGCTGATGGCGAACGTGGGCGGCCCGACGCCATGCCGCAGGAAACTTCTGATGATAGCAGTCCAGTCGATGCTCCTGTATGGGGCAGAAATATGGGCATTAAAGATCAAAAAAATACCGGATTCAAATGTCTTCGGTCCAGCGCAGAGGGGCACTACGTATTGTTTCTGCATACCGTACAGTGTCCGCGGACGCGGATCTAGTTATTTCTGGCGTCATGCCAATTGGACTACTTGCGTACGAGATTTACAATCTCAGTGCCGAGATAGGACGAGCAGCTGCCGCGGCAAGGGCGCGCGCGCAACTAATCCTGCATTGGCAACAAAACTGGAACGCGAGCACAAAAGGTCGATGGACGCACACCCTGATAGCCAACCTTCAAACATGGTTGAACAGACCGCATGGGGAAGTCGATTTCTACCTGACGCAATTCCTCACATGGTTACTTCCGAGAATATCTTCATAAAATGCGAAGGGTGGACTCGCCGTTCTGTCACTACTGTAGAAGCGTCGAAGATAACGTGCACCATACATTCTTCACTTGCGAACATTTTTTGATTTCGCGCAGAATGTTGGAAGAAAGATATGGAGACGTAACTCCGAACAACATAATTGGGGTAATAATCTCCAGTGCAAACATGTGGGTAGCAATTGCGAGATACGTGAAATTCGTACTCCGCTGCAAACAAGAGGACGGATGTCTACTGAGGACACCCGAATGAAACGACCCTACAAAAGAGCAGCCCCGAGGCTCTAGCAGCGCTCACCTGCATCTGACGACATGCAGAATTGCTGTGCCAGATGCGGGATTCTTGCGCGGGCGGTGGGAGTTTGGGTTTTAGTGGGTAGCCCAACACGCTTCGTTGGGAGTCCCACACTCGGGGAAGGTTAGTATAGAGACTAACCCCCCGGCCAGTGCATAAAGCATTTCTCTCTCCTACGAGCAAAAAAATAAATAGAATAAATTTACTCACTTTTTCGATGTATACTAGCATTAATAATAAAATTTGCAATAAATAACTCAAAAAGGCCATATTTTCTTTTGTTTATTAACAAACATGTGTTTGTGAACAGCTGATTTTTCCAGCAGAAATTTGAAGATCTCTATCACATTTTGCTTTCTCAATTTCCCCTACTTTGCAAGTTTTTTGGGTACGAGAACGCAAAACCAGTAAAAGTTTTCTAAAACTTTTGATAGTTTTGGGTACGAGTACACTCCTAATATGAAGAGTTAACCTGCAGGATAGCTGAAAAGTGTTTTTTGAAGTGAAACTTCTTAGGCGGCGGTATCGCAAAAATGGAGAGTGAAATTTTGAAGACTGAAAACGTTACATGAGTAAGAAGGAAGATATAGGTAGTATAGGGAAGGGGAAAAAAGAAATAAAGCGACGCATGACTGGTATGAGTACCTACATATGTATATATGTATGTTTGAATGCACGTATGTATGTATACATTATCATTGCGCATTTCAGCTCTGCCGCTACCAAGCAATATATGTATAAATGATGCAAGCGTGCTTCGCGTACCTACGCTGTGGGGGAAATCTTTAGTTCTAAACTGGTGCGCTTCTAGTACATTTAGACCCAGTACTGGTTCGCGATAAATCTCTTTTGCATGCAAGCAACTGGCGAATTTAACATGGCGATGTCCTAGGAAGTGTCAATTGCGTATTTGAACGAAAAAGCCGCCGAACACATCTATGTAAAGTAAACAAGCCCCCCGCTGCATCCCTTATTCGATAGTCCGAACTAGTTCTAAATTCGAAAAATAAGATCTAGTGCGTTCTGCATCCCTTTTTCTATAGTTTCGAACCATTTCCAAATTCGTCATTTTAGATATAGATTTCTAGTGAAACAAACTAAAAAAATTAGTTTCTTTAAAAGTACCACTTTTCGCCGATTTTGGACGGGTGGGGATATAGTTCCTATCGGACTAGTTCCTTTTTGGCGATAAAGACCTAGTACGGAACTAGAAATTTGATTCACTAGTCCGCGGTTTCCCTGCAGGGTACATCCATTCCTACATATGTACATATGTTTGTATGGATATATTTATGATGAAGCAAACGGGCTTCGTTGATGTACTGATGAGCATATTTATGTACTTATGGACAGCAATGTTTTCATGTATGTACATATGTTTGAATGGTTGTATATATATTTGTACGTATGTACATATGTTTGTGTATGTATATATCGCACACCGTGTTCTAGATTGCACCGTTTGTGGGCCTGTTGAATGAATTTGTATCTTGGTTATATGAACGATAAACAAATTTTTATTTTCTGGCAAGTTGTACAACTCGTCGCTACTTTAATGGCCATGTTGTACAAACTCATTCTATTTTGCGTTTATTTTGTTCACTAAATGGATAACTCAGCGGAAATAAGTACGAGCTGTCGTTTAATTTTATAGTTGTTAGCCGAAACTTATAAAATTGTAAAAATGAGATTTTACAACGAGACTGCTTGCAAAATTGCAATGTTTGTGGGCAAAACGTCTAACTTGATTGCGGATCGATCTGAACCAACGGTCGCAACGTTTAAGGCTTCCATTACGTCAAAATCATGTGCTTGTGTAATTCATTCTGCCATTTCATGCGTCTGAGTGCATAAACACCATTTC
>NW_023459485.1:0-56407 GCF_013731165.1 Rhagoletis pomonella | reverse complement strand
TTTTTTTTTCTTTTTTTGAAATCGATTAATATTTACCCGTGCCGCCGGGGCTTTGAAGTTTCCCATGTATTTGCCATGGGGAAAATACATTATTTGGTAAAATTGCTCTAAAATCGCTAAAAATAAATATTTTTTGATCGAATAAGTCCATTTGCTTTCAGAAGTCTTACAAAAAAAAACACTATGATGCTTCTTTAATTTGAAAATTTTACTTAATGTGTTTTAATAGCCGATAATGCTCTCTGCTACATACAAAAATTTTTTATTTTATGTTTTTATTAGCACATCACAACACGAACAGCTCAATTGATGTGTTTAATTCTTTTTTGCATAATGCTCCACTACTTGAAAAATAGGGATGCCAGGTATTTTAAAATTTAAAATTATTTAAAAGCTCAATAAAATATTTAAATTTCTTCACCAAAACTAAAACCGTTTGAAGATATTTAAAACATTTTTGTACGGGGTTGCCACTTTTCTAAAAATCATAGAAGAATGATTATTAAAAATTTCAGCTTATTTTATACAACAATATGGGTATCACATGAAAGGTGTACGCATAAGCTTTGCATTAACATGTTTTTAAAGAGGGTTGCCACCCAACTGTTAATTAAGATGAGGTAATTATATAAGTTAAGTAAAATGATGCAATATGCCTTTTTGCACATTCGATAGTTTGACATGGTGCCGACAATATATCGCACTCATTTTAATTTTTTAGATAGGCGCCGACTCTATCCAGTATATGTAGGGGTTAAAACTTAATTTTAACACCTTTTGTTTTAAACTCATATTTTACTTAACCGCATGTAGCATAATTTAAAAAAAATTTACTATAGATAAATGGCATTAAAGCATGTATTTTAAATAACTTTGCTGGGAGTGCATAAACATTCCATTTGATACCCATATCATATGGCATTAAGCTGAAATTAATTAATAGCAGTTGTTGTATTTTTTTAGAAAAGTGGCAACCCCGTACAAAAATGTTTTGAAATCTATTCTTAAAATTTTTGTATTGATGAAGGAACTTATTATTTTATTGAGCTTTTAAATCAAATACATGGAGAAGTTCAAAGCCCCGGCGGCACGGTTAAATATTAACCGTTTTTAAAATAAAAAAATGCGTGGCTCCTTAGTTTTGCTATTCTTTAGCTCTAGGGGATGGCAGCAGGAAAAATCAAAAAGGTTGATTTACCTATATATTATTGGGCCACCCTAATGTACATATGTACATAGTAAAGCACAATGCAATTTATGAGCAATATGAGGAGTCTAGCGAACCTTAACTCAACCTAACGAGTTTTTCTTGCGATCATTGCTGGCGCTTAAGCTGAACACTTGTGCTGGTGGGAAATTTTCAATTTCAATGCTCAAATACCCATATAATGAACTTTTCCCATTTTTCATCGCAAGTCGCAGAATAAAGTCAACAGACGAGATCGGCATGGAAGCAAGTTACTATTTATAGCGTCATGTTACATAAAAATGCACACATGCATGCATACATACATATGTTTGTACATAAGAACGTATATATGTATGTATATAAGCAGGTTTAAGTACCAACATACTTTTCACTTATTTTATTTTGCTCTTAGTTTTGCCTGAGAAATTGTCGATGCTATGCCATTTGTTGTATGTGCAGTATTTCAAGTGTTCAACGCACAGTCAAACTTGAAAAAAAAAAATCGTATAATTTTACAAAAAAACTTGGCGCGCTATTAATAATATGCATTCATAATGCAATAAAGCGATAAGGCAACATGTTAAATGACTTGACACAAAAATTCGTTCAACAAAAAAATCTTAAAAAAACAAAGCATTATGAGAGGGATGACATGGAGTGGTTGCGAGACTAAAATCTGTGGGCTACTGTAGATTTTTCTTAGAACTCTGCCTTGGCTGGTGGGTTTGGTGCTGAGTAGGCTTTAAGACAACAATCCCCCGTCACAAGTTACACAAATACATATACATATGTATATATGTAGATATGTACAAAATCCCTTCGGTACATTGACCTGTCCGCTATCGAATGTCAAGGTATTCATAAATAACTTTTTAAACATTCCTAAGAAGCAATTAAGGCAATTAAAGTAAAAAGCGACTATGAATAATGAATTATCAGCAACTTATATTTATGCTGTAATTATCAAAGCTCTTGAGGCATATAAATTATATATTAAGCAACTAAGCGTTAAATAGAATTCAAAATCAAAATCAAAATCAAAATTATTTACTATGACGCGCCATCGGGAGATTTAGCTTCATCAGAAATCTATCAATATTTGATTATGTCAGACAGGCAGCGTGTCGGTATTTCTACAGGCATACATATATAAGTACATAAGTATGTAGATACATAAGAAACTTACGGAAAATATTTATCAAAGCTTCTTTATTCGTGATAGACATTACGTTTCTGTAGTGACTGCAATTAGTGGCCGTAACTTGCGGGCCGATAGCTTAGCGCTAATTCAGCAATTGTATAATATGTATAAATAATAGATAAAAAGCTGAAAACTCTTTGTATAAAATATATTAATTTTAACGATAAATTTGCATTTCAATAGTTAGTTATTCAATTTATTCGTGCTTAATTTTGTTTTATGTCGCTTCAAGCTAAAACTTAACAAAAACTTTTCGAAAGTGATTACGCAAACAGTGTCCAAAGCTGGCAATGGTAATTTTGTTTGCAAAGCTCTCTTACGGCATTGAGTTGAAATGTTTGTTTTTGTAAATATCTCATCGTCCTACGTACATTGTATTTATTTTCTTATCCAGACTTTTAGAAAATGTCTTACCAAAAATTCCCAACATGGAACTCCTTACTATGAATGTATGTATGAAGCGAGTCCAACAAGATCTGTTGTAAAAATTACGTGTTGTAAAAAAGGCGAGTTGCCAGCGTCGAGTCTAGCGTTTGTAAGAATATATTCAAAGCATTTTATCCATTACAGATGTCTTCTTCAGACTTTTTTTGTTGTGCAAATGAATTACTTTCGGATTTTTGTTAGGTCTCGGAGTGTGGAGAATGTTATGAACAGTAAAAAACAGTATAGGTTAGGTTAGGTTATAGCGGTTGCCCCTGAGAAGGTACGCTCTTGGACAATTAAGAGATTGTTCTTTGTGATACCACGAAAGCTGAACGCAGACCATATATCTAGTCGGCGGAACGCTGCGACCCGATTACGTATGCGCTTAGTTTCAATGCCTGAGAGCTTCTCAGGGTTAGTCAGGAAATGCGAGACAAGATATTTCCAACTTAGCCTCGCAATGACTAGACAGTCTAATGGAATGTGTTAAGATGACTTCTTACGACCTTAAGATCTTCTTGACAGCTAATGGAAAAGTGATCAGTTAAAATTTCCAATCTTGTCGCGTGTATACCAATCGCACAATGGCCTGTTAGAACTCCCACAAATATCGAGAGCTTGGCAAGCATAAATAGCTGCTTTTACCGCCAACGGTCCACCCCAGGCCAGAAGGATCTTGCAATTTCGCACGTTGTTTTAGCCCAGCGCTCGCTGAGCTTACATGAGCCCCAAGAGTACCGGTGGACAACGACATCGCCAGATGTTCCAAACGCAGTGGCAACATTTAATGGGAACCTTTTCTTGCCAGGGCATCAGTTGCGCAGTTTCATGCATTGTCTCTGTGGCCCGACACCCAGAAGGGAGCATAATTTCCAATTATTTTGCTAGAAAATCAGCCACCAACACACTGCAAAAAGTTCAAAGGAGAGTCCAAAGGAGAGTTCAAATGGATCAGCGGGGCTCTACGCACAGCATCCACGAAAACGATTAATACACTGCCCATAAATAAATATTAAGGGGAAGCAAAGTGCAGCTAGCGCAGTCATCAGACTTCGGCAGTTATTCAGATTAACAGCGAGGGATGGCTCCAAAATAGAAAATAAGGCTTAAGGCGCATACAAAACTCAGTCCGCCTAACGGACTACTGTAGCGCCTTCTCAGCCAAACCTACGACCATACAGGAAGCTGTTGGGTGTTTAAGCATAGGGCCCATCGGATACAAGAATATTTATAGATAGTAAGACGGATGTTTAAGCTCTGAATATTGTCACAAGCAAATCACTTAACGTAATGACAGAGCAGTCTACTATTCACCTTTTATATGTGCCTAGTTACAGTGGCACATAAAGTATGTCAGGCAATGAGATGGCGGACGAGTTGGCAAGGAAGGTTGAGCACACTGCTTGCTAACAACAAACCCAATATACAAGTATTATTCTTCTCAGAGACAGGCGCCAGATGTAAATACCTGCTATCATATTGCATGGCTAGGAAGGGACTTGAAAATATCGAGGGAGCTCCTTATATTCAACAGAGAGGAAATCTCACTGGGCAGGAAGAGACTGAGATTCACGGGTCCTGGATTCTTTTGGGTATATTAGTGATATAATAGACATAAGGAACAATTTTTCAACTCCACATATTGGTTTGTATAAAAATTGGGTCAAAAAGGGGCCCGCACTAGATCCTGCATCATCACCTTCAATATAAATTTCAATCCTAAAATCCCGTTCAGTGACGAGGGCCACGACACGAAGCGCTTATTCCGACCAAATTGATGTTTTATCTCCGATATTTATTTATATCAGACTCCACTGAACCGTTTTGTATGAAACTCACCCATATTATCAACTTTAGATTTCGCCTGAAAGCTCCAAAAATTAGATGTCCCTTTGGTTTGATACATCAGTAGCAGTAGGTACAGAAGATCTCCTATACCAGTATGAGTTTGAATGTGGAGCTAACATATTTGACACTGACCATCCATCAAGATTTGCTGCGTAATCGGCAAACAATAAAGGAACCACCATTTAACGAAAGCATTATTAATGACGCAAACACAGAAATTTATGAAAGAGGAGTCGGCTCTAAACCTGTCATTTGGTCTTAAAGACAACAACAACAACTCTGTATCAAAACATGTGTATAAGTTGACGTGTTTTACTGGGTACTAAATTTGTGCTTTGGCGTCAACTGCCAACACTCTGAATAATGGCGACGTACCAGACCGTCACAAAGCAGTTGTAGGTTGGTTGTTTCTACTGCATCTGCTTAATTGTCGTCGTATATGTAGCTTTAATCATCGAAGAAAAAGAACCGTCTTACACAGAAAAAGCCAACCAAATGGCATTCTTTGTTGGAAATAAATATTTATACCTTTTTTACAAAAAAATAGTGCTAACATTACATACTATACAAATACATATACCTATGTAAATACGTATGTATAAAAATTAAGTTTTCAGCAATTAAAAATAATAAAATTTTTTACGTAAATCAGTAACTAAGAAATAGTTATATATGTAACTACATAAGCATGCAGCAGTGATGGGCACAATCTTAAATACTTTTGTATATAAAGTACCTTTACATTTGGAGATGTCTTAATACTTAAGTAAAAAAGCTTTGGTATTTACTTAGAAGTTTCTAAATATTAAATACTTAAGTACAAAAGTATTGGAAGCTGATAAATATCAAAGTACTAAGTAATTTAGTTGATTTCCAAATAATAAACGATTCAGGAAAAAACAATAATCGCTAACTATTAGGGCTGGAGATATCCGTATAACGGAATATCCGGTTAATATTCTTAAATTGTTCCAAATCTATTCAGTTGCAAAATAAACGATAGAACGTATCATTAAATACACAAGCAAATGTTTTTAACCGACTTGAAAAAAGGAGGTTATCAATTGGTCGGCATTTTTTTTTTATGTTGTTACCGGTTGTTATAACTTTTTCCAACGGAAAAATGATACCTCAAGGATGGATTGGGCCTTAAACGCAGTGTTTAGGACTTCTACTACAACATAAATACTCACATAATTGTGTACCTACTACTTAGTATTTATGTATGTAGAAAACACATCTTTGCCCATCACTGGTAGGTACAAATTGTGTATGCATGTATGTATGTATATAAAAGAAACAAAAAAAAAAAAACAAATTATAATTAAAAAATTAGCGGTTTAAAAAAAAAAAAAAAAAAATACAATTTAAAATTAAAAAGCGGCCATTCAAGTTGCTAAATACAAAGGTGTAAGCCGATAATTCCGGTAACGCCACTGCGCATCCCACCGCAGTCCGGCTTACGTGCGCGAATATACAGTGATTTAAACAAATGACCACGTGTTAATTTTTTTTTAATATTCGTAAAGTTTTTCAAGCTATTTTTTGTTTTGTTTTTTTTTTCTATAAAAATACCGTCTAAGCTTTAACTAAAAACATATAAATTACAGTTACAAACTGTATACAAAATTTAGGAAAATTCAACAAATTTTCATCAAATTTTCAACTTTTTAATCTAAACCTATAGAATATTTTTGAGTATGCAGTTTTATAGGGTGACAGGTAATAAGATCAACGGAAATAAGGTCAATTGACTTTATTTCCCACCCTGGTGCGAAATAAAGTCAATTGACATTATAACCTTTTTAAAAACGAAATAAAATCGATTGACATTATTGCTCTTTCAAACATTAAATTTGCTTAGCATTTAATTTTTCGATTTGTAAAAAAAAATAACATTTCAATACATTTTTGTGAAATCGTTTGCATGCACTTCTTTTTCTCAACTAACATTTTCTAATTTATAAAGGCTATTCAGGCTCTATTTTTGTGGAAACGAAACATGTTTTGCAAGTTCTGGATAATTCCTACACTCTTTCTTCAAATATTTCGCGTATTCCAGCTGTGCTTTGCGTTTAGTTTTTCGCATCGTGTTTTTACATATTCGTAATTTAAATTTTTTTTAATAAAATCAATTGGTGGTAGTTCATGATTGTGTGTGGATTAAAATCACCACACTGAGGATTTGGCAATAACCTTTGTCATCTATTAAAAAAGAACAATTACGGTGCAATGTTTATTGTAAGAACAACATTTTTTCTATGAATCGACATACTTTAAGCATTGTTGACGCTATTTCCATTTGAATGAGGAAATAGCGTCAATGACTTTATTTCCAAATTTTTGTTGACTTTATTTCGCTTTTAAAAATGTAATAATGTAACCTTATTTCCGTTGATCTTGTTACCTATTGTTGTCCATACAATTTTAATCAATGAAGCGCAAGATTCAACCGGCTAAAAGAATTTTTTTTGGACTTCTTTTGCGGTTTGCGGTGAAAATTACTAAAACTGGCGTTGATTTTTGGAAATTTCGTTACTAATGGTATCCTGCATTTTATTTCATAAGAAATTCATGAAAAAAGTGCAAAAATTAGTCACAAAAAAAGGTCAAAAATCAACGGGATTTTTTGGCCGTTTGAAGCTTGTACTTGATTAAACCAAGATTGTATGGGCTGTTAAACTCCATACCCAAAAACATTCTAAAAAGTCAGATTAAACAATGGAAATTTCGATGAAGATTAGTTGTTGTTTTTCTAATTTTTTTATAAAATTTAAAAGTTTGATTTATATTGTTTCAGTTAAAGCTTGGACGGTATTTTTATAGTAAAACAACATCATTTGTTTGAGTCACTGTATACATATGTAAACACAAAGAGTTGTTGGCAGTTACCCATAATTGACATGAGTGCTCTAATCATTAGCAATAAGTTGTGGGCTTCAAGTACCACTGCACCACATCGCTTAATCCAACGACAGTGCGAATAATAACAATTTGTTCTTAGATGGAATTTTTTGTATCCAAAACAACAAAGAAAACGATTTAACACATTTTTCTCTAAATAACCACTACACCAATTTATTTATGTAATACAAAAGAACAGAAACACCCTTTTTTTAAAGATTTAAAATACCATTAATAATCGAATTATCTGAAAATTAATGCAGCAGAAATGTAGCAAGGGCAAAAGCTTACGGTCAGCAGGTAAAGCTGTTCGAAGCTAATTATTATTAATTGTTTTTAGCCTGTTTTGTGTTGCTTCTTTTTCCGTAAATATCAAATTACTACTTTTTCAACGCATAACAATTAAAATAGCCCAAAATTATTTAATTTTCTGTGTTTTTATGTTTTCCTGGTTCAGCTAAACAGCAAGCAGAGGCAAATGAGGAAAGCAATAAAAAAACAGACCGTAAACATAAACATAAATATTGCGCCAACAAAGTGTACGCGCAAAAAGTGCTAAGTGCCAAATTGGCATAATTTCGCAGTGTAAGTACAATATTTGACCCAAATTAATTGGCCGTTGAGAATGCGTGAATTGAAAATTGCTAAAAAAAATTGCCTAAAATATGAAATTTAACTGATTGTGAAATAAATATTATTTTAAATTTGCTTTGATGTGAAATGTGTGCGAGCTACAAATGTATTAACGCTTCGGTTATTTAAACGTTTTAACAGACCATCTGAATCGAAGGCTACTTTGTATACTTAAATGTATAAGTCGGCCACAAAGGCATTAGGGTTGTTCATATTTAATTGGTTAAGATCCGTATTTAAAATTTCGATATATTTACAGAGTATGAGAATATGTATACAATCCGCGGTACAACGAAAAATTCCAAATTTTTGAAAAAAAAGCCGTTATAAGTATACTTAAGTTCTTTTTTTTTCTGTCGGCACTCTAGCCAATAACATTACAGGATTTTGTGTTGACATTTTGTAATTTAGAGACTTTTGCTCAAAATTTCTTCGTTATATCAATAGAGCATTTTTTGCGTGGAAAATCTCGCATAAAGAGATTTTTTCAGGGTAACCAGCAAAAATTTGACTATATTGAATTTTTGGTTTTATAAAGGTTCGTTATATCGAGGTTTCACTGTAGTGTTAAAACTATCCAATTTAAATACCTTAAAGAATTTATAGAGCGACTTTCAAAATAAATTTAGAATTCAGCATCCCATAAATCCTAAGTAGAAATATTATTTTTGGCAAATTTGTATGGGACTTTGCATGTTTTATTTTTTTTTTAATTATTTTCACTCCTATCACTTTAAACCAAAAATGTTTAAATAGTCGAAAAAATTTTCACTTCACAGAATTGATCCCAACTTTTCTAAAAAATATTTCATTATTGTCGCGTCGAAACAGCGTTCGGACTTCGGTTTTTGAAATTTTTAAATGTATCCCGCTTGGGTTTGTATTTCCTCCATTTAAATTTTTTTTTTTTAGCTCTACTAAAAGCGCTTCTTTTGCCCATTAACCCACGATAAAAAAAATTACAGTTAAGTCAAAATTTACTGAGAAAAATAAACCCACTTAATAAAATGAAAAGTTTCCAGATTTGTTGTAGTACTTAAGTTATTTCCCGCTTTGCAGTGTTGCTGCAAATTAATTTAACAAGATATTTAAAGTAGATAATATCATTGGCCCGATTTGAAATTATGAAAAAAACCGGATAAACCGGGTTTATTTTACACAGTTTAACTTTGGACTACGTCAAAATATTTCTATATATAAATTTTTTTTTTTAAGGAAAGGTGGTCCCATACTAATTTGGTTTAGATCCGATAATTGTATCATGATCAATTTTTTTATTTTTTGCTTAAAAATTACTTGTTTTGTTTTTTAATACTTTATGGCATTTGTTTCTCTTTTTTTCGGTTTTTACGCCTAGTGGTAAACTTTGCTAGCAATTCTTACGCCGTATAAAGGGCTTTCAACATTTAGAGAATCCCCCTATTGATTTAAAATGAAGTAAATCTTACCGAGCTGGAACTTCTGAAAAAACAGATATTTTATTTTTGCAGTCCTTTTTTTAATTATTGACTTTAAAAAGCCGTTAGCCTCTGAGACATGAAAGTGCAGCAAATTTGTTTTTACCTCAACCGCCGTTTTTTTTTTTTTTTTTTTTTAGTTTTAATTTCCTCTCACCTTCTCCCCGGGGGAATGGAGGATCAGAGCATACAACTGTATTTACACCAGGCAAGTTTTTTCGTTCACAGATAGCAACCCTTTTGTGTGCAACAGTTTTGGCCGCTTGTGAGCAACTTACTTTTATATATTTTCTTTAAAAATAATTAAGAACTTGTAGGTATGCCTATTAGAAGTCTATAGGAAAAACAAAGAAGTTGAGCTCGCGTCTTGTTGGAACATTTGCAACAACTTAGCGATGCTTCACGAGTCGCAATGGATTGGTGTAGGGCAAAGTATGAACCAGAAGCGTTTAGTTTAGACAGTGCTCTAAGTTTTACAGAACTCAGAGACCACGTAATATAGTTTTCTGGAGTTACAAGAGGGTGAACTTTAATGGAAAAATGGAGAGTAAATGCGATGCACAATTCCGCGATAGAACTTTATGTACATACACAGAATGTGAATAAACAGGTATTAAAAAAAAAAATTAAACGCTTACACTTTTAATAGACTCGGAAACTCAAGAGCCTATAAGGCTAAAGGTTACTTTGGAATTGAAATGGGCGATCAGCAAAAACTAAAAGATAAAAAAGCTAGTCAAAGTTCAGAGAATATTTATGTAAATAAATCTCTAATAACACTACGACATTAGTTCTATGCTTGGTCGTTCCTAGACCAACTAAGTTCATGCAAGCTAACTGATATTTTTTTTTAATTCGTGAATCATACTTTTCTCTATATAATACCCACTTTTTAACTGTGCTTTTCTTGTGACAAACCGAACGTGGAGAAGTCAGGGACACTTTATTGAACCGAATGTATCGATAGAGTACTCATTTAAATTATCGCTGTAAAAATATCGGGTACCCATTAATATCGGGATAAAAGAAATCGATATTCCAAATATCGGTACAAACTTTAAAAGATGAACCGCCCAACTCTGTGTTTTCTTTATAAATTATTTGTAAAGAAATTGTATCAAAATCTTTATCAAGCAAAATCTCCCATCGCATTCTGTGTCAATATTTATAAAACAAAAAGCGCTACGATTTCTACACGAAGGGAACTGATTTGCACATGAGTGGAACTGATTTCATTCTCACATATGAAAAATAAGAATTTGAAAGCAAAAAAGCTTTTGACTGCCTTAGCCGAGTAGGTAGAGATGTCGACTATAATTCCGTGTGTCACAAGTTCAAATGCCGGCACATGCAGTATTTAAATGAAAGAAACACATTTTTAAATATACAGATTTTATGATTTTCACATACATATTTGCATAAGTATGTACATACGAAAATCAATTTGTAAACGCTTGATAATAGCATTTTTAATCTTGATAATTTATAATTTACAAAGAAAGAGGTTTTGAACCCGAATTCTTGATAAATAATAAAAAATTTACAAACTATAAAATGTTTAATTTATCAAGTGCACCGTATCGGGTTGTAAATCTGAATATTGGTTACATTTTCTAATAAATAATTAACACTTTAAACTTTAATCAGTGTGTTAATTGACATCAGCGATGTCGCGGTTGAAATCCCGCCACATGCCAAATCTAAAATAGTTTGCTTTACATATAAATTCCAAAGTATAGGCATATGTTCGTTTCCAGCGGAAAGGCTACCACGAGCGGGTTCCGAATTGAATACATTCAGAGCTGGAGAGTCGGTGTCCATTCGAACGACAAGGCCATACCAGCGCAACCGCTGTATTTTCATTCACTGCACTATGTCCATATCGTTGTAAAGCTCATACAGCTCATCGTTTAACCATCTGCGGTACTCGCCGTCGCCTACGTGTAAAGGCCCGTAAATCTTCCGCAAAATCTTTCTCTCGAATACTCAAAGAGCCGCCTCATCGGATGTTGTCACCACTGTCCATGCTTCTGCGCCATATACCGGCACGGACTTTACTCCTGAATTTCCTTCTCAGCCCCAAGTAGCACTTGTTGGCAATACTAATCAAATAATCATAAATTACTTGAACTCGAAGTTCTTTGTGCACCAGCAGACTTTGTGTTCACGACGCAGAACTAGGAAATTGAATTTTTTGAACCGAGCAATGGCATGCAAATTTTTCTATTTCACAAATTTCTAACTTCACGCAGCTGAAACCATGCGTATCCCAAGTTGCCACCATACACCCCAAAACAGTCTAGCGTGTCCGGTCCATCGCATACAAACATATGTATATTCAAACACGCACATACTATGTATGTGTACATACATACATACATACATACATTTATTGTATAATTTTTCCTCACCCACGTTCCATGTTGCATGCGCCCAGCTGCTTCAGACAACAGGCTCTGGGAATCAGAGGAAGAGGCAAATGTATGCTTTGATTGTGCAAGCGGAAAACGTGCATCGCGATTAAGGAAAATTTTGTGCACAACAACCACGATAACATTAACAACAACAATGGCAACAATCGCACAAAAAAAATAAAATAAAAAACAACAATGTATGTTTCTGCAATCCGACCATATCCCAAACGACAGACACCAAACCAACTGACTTTGCTGCCAATCGAAGCACAAAAACATGAAGGGATCCCAATAGATAAGCGCGCTTGAATAACAGCTGCAATAGCAACAACAACAACAACAACCAAAGCCAACATCAACCAACTAACCGGCACTGTGCACCAACTCCAGAGCCAACAACTACTAACTAACTAAATGACTGGGACGACACGAAAGGGGCAAATGTGCAGCAATGCCGCCACAGCAGCTGAGCAGCGCCAAAGCGAAACTTTCTGAAACTGGACTGACTGTCCAACTGAGACTGGTAATGTATAAATAGACGACTTCTACTACGACAGCGAGTGCGACTGCCACTCCGACTGCGATTGCTTGATTGTCGGTTTGGGAGCGCCAAGCGAGCGACTGCTTGTGTGGCTTTTGCATTTGGTAAGCGTTTCTAATAGTTTAATCCCGCGTTGCATTTAAATTTGCCAGCAAAAAAAAAATGCGCATTGAAATTGAAAGCAAAATAAAAAGAATTAAATTAAATTTGCACTGGCGCCAGCATGTTGCATCAACATCAAGATGCCGCATGTGCAAGCGCACTTGCAACAGCGCGATGCAATGCCCAGATTAGTGTAACATGTTGAGAACAAAGCACAAGCACAAAAACAAAATAGAATAGTTAGAAGTAGGAAAAAAAAGCGAGTAACAATCGCTAAACATTGAAAGCAAAAACCTCTAATAGCAAAACAAAAAAAAAAGGAAACCAAAGCTAGAGGGGAATACGAGCTTGAAAGAGATCATTGGAAAGCGCAATAAGCGCAAATGCGCTGCGGAGCCGGTGAAGACGTGAGAGTGGCTGGCTGGTGATCTAAGGTGGAGATAACTAAATTAAATTGCCACATGCAAATTTGCCAGCCCGGGGTATTCGAGTTTTCAAGTTGCCTTCTGTGTGGTAGGGCAATTGCTGATAGATTTACTTGAGCATAGCGTCTGACGGAAAGGCATATAAGTATTCTATAATCGAAACGGAAACATGAGATATGTATGATAAGATGAAAATTTACTATGAAAATATTATTCTTTATTTTTCTTTTTCTTTTATTTAACTTCCCAGATTTACGATCCATTTTGTATTACTTCATTTTGTACTACCAGCAACTCTAGACCGCAGACCTGTTTAGATAGGCTTCAAGGTTCCGAGCTACATATAAGACTACTGAATACCACACAAACACATGAAAATAATATCAAAAGTAGCTTAGCGCTCAACCCTCGGTTCAATTTAAACATCTAAACCCCAGGTAATTAACACTTACCACGTCGGGTTTTTTGGCAATATAATAGAGCCAAATACCGAATAAGAATGCAGTCATCTGAACTGAGCTTTGACAAGAACAGTAAAATGATTGGAAGCCCATAGCCTTGAGTTAAAATAACTGAAAATAAATATTTGGCGCTCACATTGTAGCTAAATGTTTGACCGAGCTTTTCTTCCAATTTGTGGTGTGCCTACAGTTTTATGCCGCCTCCGAATGGTAGATTGTTTTTTAAGAAGCTTTTTCATGGCAGAAATACACTCGGAGGATCACAATTGCCTGCCAAGTGACGACCGCTGTTAGAGAAAACGTTTTCTGATTCCAGTACATAGATGTTGCTCGGCGCGGGGCTTGAACCTAGGTTCTACCTGGTGGAAGTTCGCACCTCCAACCATTCGGCCATGACCGGCGCCTCGAGCCATCAGCAGAAAAACCCTTTTTTAGCACATTGAACTTTGATGGACTTGGGCGAGCCTAAGATATTGACCAAAAATTGTCAACTTTCACGCAGATTGTTCTTAGAGCATTATAAACCATATTACCAATCCAAATTCTAAAAAAAACCGATTTTCAACCCACGCTACTGTGGAACATCAGGTAAGATAGAGAGGGTGGAGACACCACTTAAATATAAAAGAAAGCGACATTCAGACGATGACGACAACAGCACAATTCAAGTCAGATGGGCAGCTAAACTAAACAGTTTACTTGCCTGACGTTTACCAGAGACTGGAACCCAGTGCTGTTCTGTAATTATGCTTCCTTCCCTGCTAAGCTCTATCTGATGGTGTGTGGTACTATTGCAAAAATAAAAGGCTCGGTACCTATTGGCGTTGTTGCTGCTGCTTTCCCTGCAAGCATTCATTACCTTCTGTGCTTTTGTGGCCCCAAACCCAGAGGATGAACTACCCGTTGTTCGTTGCGCTTGAGGTCTCTACGCACTCGAGAATCAATGAAGAATTTACTTCAGGGGGAAAAAAGTCCTAAGTGCAGCTTAACTCTCGCTTAATATATTTTTGATGCAAACCTTTCGCAGAAGACCGGTGCTGAAAAGTGGTCTTAGGTATTTAGTTTATATACAGTGTATCCTAGACCAGCTGTCCACCCCCTCCAAAATAGAGTGAAATGTTTTTATGGAATAACGCAAAAATATGGCTTATAAAATCGTGGATTCTCTATCTTCTAGTGGTATTAGAAGTGCGTTAAACTGACCGGAAGTCCATTATGCATGTTTTTACCACAGATTCAGATAGTGAGGATAAAATTACGTAACCTTTGTTTGAAAGTTTTTTAAGTGCTTTTTCCAGCCGCTAAATGACCTTCGAACTTTAAATCGTCATCTACTTCCACGAAAAAATTTTCAATCAAAACTTACGAATTTTTGTACTCAAGAGTCCGAAACTGTAGTGAAAATATGTCTAAGTAATTAAGAAAAACATGGACTTCCGGTCCATTTAAGCCATTAACCGTCGGAACCGGAAGTCGGTAATACAACCAGAAAATAGAGCATTGCTGATTTGGTAGATCATATTTTTGCGTTATCCAATAAAAATCATATCCGTCCATTTAAGAGTGGGTGGACGCGTTGGTCTAGGACACCCTGTAAAATTTAATTTACTGAATCTAAGTTTTTCTAAGCTTGTTGAAATTGCATAACCTGATACTCGTCTAAATTGACAACTGAACCAAAAAAATTTATGTCCAACCAATTTATTTACGGCTCAGGTTCAACGGCTCGTCAAAGTGTCGACGAACGTTGGTGTGTGACTAAATAGTTGCCGTCACTTTTTGCTTCATTGCTACTATTCTTGTCAGTTTGTTTTTTTTTTGGTCTGACTTGCAACACGACGTGTTAGAATGTAACATTGTACGAAACCCACCGTCCAGACACGCAGCTGTAGTAAACCTCTCTTACCTCTTCGCCAAGAGCTCACCACTTCGTAGACTAATAAATTGTGTTTGTTTGTATGCGAAAGGGTGGTATTGGTGATATGTCGGTTGGTTGGTTTGTTGACTGGTTGGCGGCCCATTAAGTTTCTAAATGTATTGGTAGGCATAAGCAGCGATTTATTGAAGAGGGCTCAGCAACACCGTAAACCGGAAGCTTAATTTTTTTTTTTTTTTAATTTGTTATCCTCAATTTTTTTTTTTGTCACAGCTCTTCTTCTATTCGTTTTATGGGTTGTTGTATCGGTCGATCTTTTTTTCTACTCTGTGTTATTTATTTTTTACTCATTTTTTTTATTATTTCATTGCGACGTGTTCTTGTTTTTTATTGTTGCCTCTTTGCCATTGCCGACCAGCAGTCATGCCTGGCTGACTGATTTGGTTTATCGGTGTATTTTTTCGTGCTGTTTTTGTTGTTTTCGTTCTGTTCGGTCTGTCACTCTAATTCATTGGCGGCGAAGTTGGGTGCTGCTGGTCAACGCCAACAACGACTAATTTAGCCGCAGCGCGACTAGCGTGACTTTAACTCTGTAGTACTAAGTGTGCACGTCCATCCCGTACCGCCTTCAGCCGCACACCACTTTAGCGACACACACGTCCCAGCCACGTCGCATATATACATTAGGGTGGTCCTTCAAAATCAAATGAGCGATTTTTCTCAGTCTCACTCCTTCATTCGGTAATATCACGGTTACAGATATCACATACAAATTTTGGTCCCAATTGGAGACGGTTAAGGCATGTCGCACAGGGGTCAAAGGTCAGATTCCTATATAGAAACTCAAAAAATTAAAATTATTAATGGGGACTTAAAAAATAAAAAATATTTTTTTTTATTTAATACCCAAAATCGATACTACTAAAGTCGAAGATATCACATACAAATTTCGTTCCCGATTGGAGTCGGTTAAGACTTCTTCATAGGGTAATCTTAATTTGGCCCCTGTTCGCCACGCCTTAACCGACTCCAATCGCGCCATAATTTATATGTGATATCTTTGACTATAGTAGTATCGATTTTGGTTATTAGATGAAAAAACTAATCATTTTAATTTTTTGAGTCTCCACAGAGGAATCTTCGACTACAGTAGCATCGACGTAGGGGCGTTGAGGCTTAGGAAATCTGATGTAAAAATTTCCTTCCTACATTTAAGGACCACCGTAATGTACATAAATATGTATATATATATATATATGTATGTACGTATGTCGGTTGGTTGGTTTGCTGGTGTCGGTTTGGTGGTTAGTTGGTGTTACTGATGGTCGCCGTTTGCTGCCTTCTTTGTTCGGAGCTGTTGCTTCCTCCTGCGAATTTTTATGGAAAATTCTAATTTGCTCTTGGCTGTGTACGTATGTACGTGCTTACATGTAATGTATGCATATTAGGCAGGGTCGCAAGAAAATAGTTTGAAGCTATCCCAGCTGATTTCAAAGCTCACATCGAGAGCTGACTAAACACAGCCAAAATCGAGTTTTCTTTGTACATATCTCTTTATTTTGATTTCAATTTGAAAGAATTGTATGTACATATGTATATCGCTTAAAAGATATAATTACGTATTACATATCCCTTGGAGGTGATATTGAAGTTAATTGCACATGCAAAGTGACGCCAAAGTTGTTACTCGATGTTCTTTGGTTAAATTATTCTTATAAATGAAAAACTTGAATTAAGCTTTTCGATTATGTGGAATTTTTTGTCTTTGTTTTTTTTTTTTCAATCAATCAATCATTTTTTAACAAAATAAAGTAGCTCGAGGACAATAACAGCCAGCGAAATACATTTCACAGTAGTTTAAGCTTTTGATATGGAGAATTTAGGATGAAACAAATTACCCCGACCTTTCAAAGGGCCTTTTAGAAAATAGTAGTTTATCAATTTGATCCATTCTTGACCACAAAACATTTAAATATGGATACATAAATATATTTTTGCTGTCCTTTTCAGAGAATTGATGACCATATGGGTCCATTTTGTGGCATTTTCCATCACTCTTGCCAGAACTTCCTGCGATAGTTTCTCGCCTGCTTCACGAATAATTTCTTTCAGGTCCTTAAGGTCTTTAACACATGTTTTCTAGCCCAAACTCATCCAATTAAGGAAGGCAAAAGTCGTTTGCACTCGGCGTTCATTTTGTTGAAAATATATAGGCCTGATAACGCCTACAGCGTAAGCAGCACACCATGCAGTAACTTTGAGCGGGTGTAATATCTGTTCGAGGATTATAAGCGGATATTCGGTACCGCAAAAGCGATAATTCTGCTTATTCACACATCCATAGAAATGGAAACGGTTTTCGTCGCTCTCGCTGATTTGCGATGAAAAGTTGGCTTCCTCGTGGTGGAGATTCAGAATGTAATTAAATTGGAATTAATTTTTTTACTTTTTATGGGGACCGACCCGGTCTAATGCACACACGCGTTAATGTACCATTGACTTCGCATGCATTTAAGCGTGAGTGTCGGCTTTCGTAGTCACATATGGATGCGGGCACTTCATTTTCATTTTTACGCTTATTTGCATAAAACAAAAATTATAGCAGCAACAATAGATCAACGCGTACAGAAATTAAAACACATACTAATATACATATGTATGTAAGCATGTTGTACAGATCAGAAACACCACAGTTATTTATTCTCACACAATTATTACATGGCCTCAGGTATTTGGTTGTAGGAGTAGAATAGTGTTTTGTTTACATCGACCAGTGCCAGTCCCATTATTTCCATTACGTATGCAAAATTATCTCCTCTTACAAATATGTAGTCGCTTTTTGGCATTTACATGCTCTAGTATACATAATACTCATTTACATAATTAGCAATTAGATTGTTTTAAACCAAACTTAAATTTATGCAAAGTTCATTGCCAATATTTTGAGGTTTTTGTTTATGATGGCTTTATAATTAGTACATTCAAATATTTTTTAAAAACGATAAATTATGCACATATTTAATTTAATCACTTTAGAAACTTTCGGGATTTAATTGCAGATTTGTTATTTTATTACTTTGATATTAAAAACAAAATTGCCAATACCGCCGTTATCTCGGTTTGTTTAATACTCGTATCACCTATGAAATGCTATGTAAATCGAATAATTTTCTCACATACGTTTTTTTTTTATAAAATTATGCATAATTTTGTTAAGCAACAATTGAAGGCCAACTCTATGTAAAGAGTGGATTTACGTGTTTTTGCACAAAATATTTTTCTTTTTTTTATAAAGTCGAATAGAAATACTAAAATACCAGCAGCAATCGTTAGCCAGTGTTTGTAAAGTAATCAAACAAGCTATGCAATGTGGTTGAAATGTTAATTTACTAGCATTGAAAGAAGGAGCAAAAGACCACATTAATTTCAATCCTACGCGCGAGACAACAAACAACCTTGCATTCTTGAGATACTAAAAAATTACTGCTTAGTAGAACAAAGTATTTTTACCTTTCTAGACAGAAGTAAATTTAATAGATTTATTTTTTTTTTTTTTAATAAGAAGCGGTCAAGTGTTGTTTTCAGCATGATATGTATGTATGTATGTATGTACTTATATACCTCCATATAGCTTTGAATATAGATATTTATTCTAACTCTCATCGGAATAACTATTTATATACTTTCTATATGCTTTTGAAAAACTCTACTTAGCTTAAGTCCAGGATTCGATGAAACATCAAGCCTGGAAGGAGAAGAACTTCATTGCATGACTAAGGCGAAGATCAATAGTTGTGACGCACAGTGTACTTTCTTAGGAATGTAAGTGATCAATAAACTTTAGCTTTTGAACGGGTTAAAACTTTTTTTTCGCTTTTTTGTGTTGTTAAGTAGAAAATTGCCTATCGATAGCCATAAGAAAAAATTTAAATATGCTCCAATTTTGTCTTGAAAAGTTACACGAAATTTAAAACATAAATAAAAATGTATGTATATATTTGCCAGTTATTTTTTTTGTATTGGATGAGACTTATGTAATTACACAGGTTTCCAAAAAAAAGTTTTTGCATATTGAACCAAACCTCTATTACCGTTTGTTATTCGACGCGCTGAATGCGAATCTGAGATCTGTTAGCTCCCATCACGTCAGGTTCGAGGTCACTTGAAGATCAAATAGCGAAAAATTCATTGAATAAACCTGAAAATTCATATATACATATATGGGGTTTTAGACTCGCTGAACCCGAATCCGATCCGAGGTCCGTTTACCTCCACAATATCAGGTTCCAGGTCATTTGAGGGTCAAATAGGCAAAAAATTTATTCAATAAAAATTTAAAAAAAAAAAAGAATTTTGTTTTTGTTGTCGCTAAATCCGAATATTATTCTTCAAAGTCATTTAGATGTCATGCCAAGGTCATCCCGAGGTCAAATTCAGAAGATTGTATTGAATTTTCAGGTTTATTCAATGAATTATTCCCTACTTGACCTTTAAATGGCCTCGAATCTGGCTAAGAACATGCAAGGTTAAAATGTATGTAAATCACTTCTACCTGCTCATAACAATTGACCTCTATGCTTTACAGAACCGAAAAGGCGAGCTGGGCTAACCAAAGTATTAAAAGAGAGTTTAGTAGTTGTTAACGCTTTTTAAATTGAATGAAAAACTGGTAAAGATTGTAGCTAACTTTCTTAAAGTCCGTTCGTATATACATATATCAATGTAGTCTCAATCAAATCTACGATTAAGGGAACGGCATCCGCCTATACCAGGGCACACTTCGTAGAGAAGCTGGAGGTGTGAGGCTTTCTTTTTATCATCAATACACACCCTGCATTGAACTAGAAGGGCAAAGTAGAGATGTTGCTCGACAAATTAGAAAATTTTTAGGAAGGATGAATACTGCCTTGTGTACGATCCCCCTGTCCTTACAACTATACGCCTGAAAGGTTACTGCTTACATCTGTTGTCAGTCTTTGTAGGCCACCACCGTTGTTGAGAACTAACGGTTTATCCACCAGTTTATTCGCCGGCATTGAACGACCATCACTGGTACTTAGAGCTACCGGAGCAGTGCAACTACCGGCGGTTTTCCAAAGCTCCTCTCGTGGTCAAGAGCTACCGAACGATTCCTCTTCTAGGTCTCATCGATTCTCCCACGGTTCAACTACCGGACGATACATTTGGTTTAATTTAATTTACGTCAATCGGCTTCGGTAATAGCTCGTTTGTGAGACCATGGCCAATTATTCGGTAGGGCTTCTGCTCAGACAAAAAATGTGCGCTTCGGACGGACTTACCCATCAAACGGTTTAGGGTCGTCCTAGGCTGCTTTATTTCTTTTATGTGATCCTGTTCTAAAGAAAATATACCTGGATTACATACATACATTTGGCTCAAACACACATACATTATTTAATGATATGTGTACACTAAAGTTACGGAGTTGCAAATGCTGCATTGGGACCAACGGAGTGAGTATTTGCGTAGAAAACGTAACCTCCGCGTTTGGAATCTCAACCGGTGGCAAACTTTTATACAAAAGTGTTAAAAACCATGTATTTGACTTATAGTGATTTCGTTTCTCTCCAAAAAATGTTGCCCTTCCCCGGTGCAAAATGTGTTTGATGTTGCACTCAACCCGGTCAAAGGACATGTTTTTGCCTCCTTCCCCTTCTCTAGTTAAAGCATTCCATACTTAATATTGTCGTTTAAAACAGCCATCTGATTTTCAGGACAAAGCTTCAAAGGGCCTGGTCGCTACCAGGGATTGGAAAAATTTGTATCGCAGAAGTTCGACAAACATATGGCTTTAACCAGCTTTAAAAAAAAATTCAAACTTAACAGAACTAAAGGAAATTTTTATCGAATTTTTGCCACTGAAAAAAAAAATTTTTCAAACCCTGGAAGCGACCCTCAAATGTGTTTAAAATTTTGAAATTTTCGTGGATACCTTTGTTTTTTAAGTATAAAAAACGAAAAGGGTGCCCCATACAAAATTTAAATGTTGATATTATGTATGTACTTATGTATTTCAATTAAAAAATGCTTTTCATCTAAAAAGCGTAATAACGTATGTATAATATATGAATGTGCACATACTAGCATACATACTCACATATATAGAATGTATGCATATTAGGGTGGTCCTTAAAAATCAAATGAACGATTTTTTCAGTCTCACCCCCTCAATATCGGTAATACCACGGTCACAGATGTCACGTATAAATTTTAGTACCGATTGGGGACGGTTAAGGCGTGTCGCAAAGGGGTCGAAGGCCAGATACCTCTATAGACTCAAAAATTTAAAAAATTATTTTTTGTTTCAATTAATACCCAAAATCGATAATACTAAAGTCGAAGATATCACATACAAATTTTGGTTCCAATTAGAGTCGACTAAGATGTCTTCATAGGGAAAGGCGTGGCACACAGGCCTTAACCGACTCCAATCGGGACCAAAATTTATATGTCACATCTTAGAGTATAGTAGCACCGACGTAGGGGTTGAGGCTTAGGAAATCTGATGTAAAGAATTGCTTCCTACATTTAAGGATCATCCTAACGTATATATATGTACCTAATATTTATGTGTCCCATATATGTACATACATATATGTAATTCATGATATTTAATACATATTTATCATGCATGTTCATAACATATACGTGATGCTGTTGCAAAAATTTCAGACAAGAACAAAAGTTTCTGTGGGTTTATTAACCCGGTGCCCACATTTCATTCAAATTGGAACAACGAACTAAAATATTATAATATTTATTATATACGAGGGTTGTGCACGGCAACTCGGTACCACCCAGGTTCGAGTGGTAGGCCGACAAAAGAAGTTGTTTCTTCTGAAACGGTTGACACTTGTCAGGAAATGGCAAACCAGCGTTACTAGGTACTTCTACTATAAAAAGGCTTCGTATAAAAAGCCTTTTGCCGTTTGGCGTAAAACTAAAGGTCCTTACATTTGTGTGAGAGTATTAAGGCGCACGCCATAAATGGGTTTTTTTTATGAAATTTTTACTTTGTTAACGTTTTTCTTTTAATCCTGAACCAGGAACATGTTTCGAGAGTCAATAACGAATCATGTCTTAGGTCTGAAAATTGAAACTATAAAAAATATAAAAAAAAATATGTCCAATAACTACATATAAATACTTCTTGAGCGTCCCTCGTGAATTGAACGCTAAAGGCACACAATGAGCGCACTGACACCAAGATAGACAGACAGACAGCATGACACTTAGAGCTACAGTCATAGGCCGCCAGACAGCTGTGGCAACATGAACAAAAAATAAAAATAAATATGTGCAATATGCAAAAAAAAAAAATAATAATAAAAAAATACAAAACAAAAAAATCGCAAAAGCATGCTGGAAACGAAAAAACAGGAAGTGCGGATATAGCAATGTATTTTTTGCGCATAAATGCATATGTACATAAAGGCAATGAGCGAAATGTAGATATTCGTACACACATTTGTATACATTTGTATATGAATGCGATTTCTTTCTTATCTGACTGATGAGCCGCTCACAACGTACATATATATATATATGTATGCATGTATGTATATGTTTTTAGGTACATATTCGCATGTGCCGGAGCAAAGAGGTTAGTAATTATGGGAATCAAGAAAAAAAAAGATGAATCCATAAATGGCGCTCCATTTTCCTACGCAGTGTGTGCGCACGCCTGACAGTCGGCAGCATGCCACAAGTAGTGGCATATGTAAGTATGTATGTATGCGGCGCTTTGCGATGCGTTGCAGATTTGCCTTTATTATTGTTATTGCTTACTATCTACTACTGCATTCGTGTTTTTTTTTTGTTTTATTCTGTGCTTTCATTTACTGATTTTATTGCTAAAGCTACTGTTGCCGCCGACTAGCTTAGGGCGCTTATGCAGTATTACTTGGGGATGTGCGCTTGTATGTACATATATGCATGAAGCCTTGATTGTTATTTTCACAGTTTTTGTTGTTACTGCCGTTTAATGTGGCTTCAATGAAAATAAACAGCATAATCAAATGAGCCCATAATCATGATAATTAAAACGTAATGTACTCTTTCACAAAAAAGGTAGACAACAAAAGCAATACAATCGAAAAATAAACAGACAAATGAATTTTGTGTTAGTTGGTATGTGTGCATGCCACCATATGCACGATAGCATATGTGGCAAATTCAATCCCAATAAACATTTTTGTTAAATCTCAGTCCATTTCTCAAATCCCCAATCGTTACTTCTCAAATGCATCTCAAATAACTGTTGATAGTGTTCTCAAACTAAAAGGCATATTTTTAATATGGAATTTTCCTATATGTATTTTCAAATGGAGAAATATTGAATTCTCAACTTTTGCTCAAAATTGAGAGTAGCGGAACGAAATTAAATCCAGTTACTCTCATTGTAATAAACACATAATAAGTTTTTTTTTTTTTATTTAACATAAAAATATTATTTCATATTAAGCTGGCAAAATGTTGGTCCTTATCGATGCAGCAGACTATTTCTTTATTTTGGTTTTAAGTTTTAATGGCCAGTCAGCAGCTTTCGTCGGCAGATCAGTCACAAAATGATCAATCATGAAATACTATTATCAAAAAATTTTCACTCGAATCAACAAATTAAATGCATTTCAATTCACTCGAACGAGAAGCGATTTTCCGACAGATAAATTGCGAATATGTAGTTAAAAGCAGCCACGTGGTCGAGGAGCCATTTTGCGACTGATGTAGCAGACTACCGATAGACCTCGACATCTTTGCATTGTTGACACAGATGGAATGGAACGAAATGCTTAAGAAAAATTTGGGAAATTGTTTCCTTTCAAATGATAAACATTGCTGAAAATCAAATTGAGAAATAAGATTTTCTCAAGCGTTTCGAAATGTTTGTTCCAGTGCTTGTTGGGATGCTTATACAAATTTATTTATATATTTATATTTACATATATACTTTCATAAGTACCCTGCAGGGAAACCGCGGACTAGTGAATCAAATTTCTAGTTCCGTACTAGGTCTTTATCGCCAAAAAGGAACTAGTCCGATAGGAACTAGATCCCCACCAGTCCAAAATCGGCGAAAAGTGGTACTTTTAAGAAACTAATTTTTCAGTTTTTTTCACTACAAATCTATATCTAAAGTGACGAATTTAGAATTGGTTCGGAACTATAGAAAAAGGGATGCAGAACGAACTAGATCCTATTTGTCGAATTTAGAACTATTTCGGAACTATCGAATAAGGGATGCAGCGGGGGGCTTGTTTACTTTACATAGATATGTGGTCGGCGGCTTTTTCGTTCAAATACGCTTCTATTCTCTGCTTCGCAGATGCTATTTCATAGTTTGGTAATACAAAACAAAGCTTTGTGTTAACATATTAACATCTTGGGGCCGTCTTGAATCTAACCAATAACAAAGTCTGCAAAGTCAGCTACAGCAAGGTATGTAAACGTACATTTCTTACAATCATTCAAACAAATTTAATTCCAAATTGAAAAAAACGTTTCTTTGAAAATAATGTAAAATCGCACACGACAGAACTGAAAGGTTGAAAAATCATGATACTTTTTTCTTTCGTCTGTCGATTTGAGAACTGGTTCGGAACTATCGAATTTAGGACTAGTTCGGAACTATCGAAAAAGGGATGCAGCGGGGGGCAATTGACACTTCCTAGGACATCGCCATGTCAAATTCGCCAGTTGCTTGCATGCAAAAGAGATTTATCGCGAACCAGTACTGGGTCTAAATGTACTAGAAGCGCCCCAGTTCAGAACTAGAGATTTTCCCCACAGGGTATGTACAAATATAAGCAAATTTTAGCTACGTGTGAAGCAGAGCAGGACAGTTATAATTACAACTTCAATGAAGTCATTGTTCTCAACTACAATTATTGCAAAAAAAAAATTTACATGAAAAGAACAACAGCAACAAAATATCTACAAGTATACATTGCTACCTAGCCACTATACGCAGTGCATGTCGGCAACATTATTATAAATTTTGAGTGCAATTGAATGCAAATTAAAGTGTTGTCAGTTTCATTGCTTATTGGCAAGCGTGAGTACATATGTGCATAAATTTATATATATGTACATATTTACTTGTGATATAAACCTTAAATTGTGGCATACAAATTTTAAATGTGTACCTACGTTTGTGCATGCAAAAGTGTCTGTGCTAATTTCAGTTCACATAACTACTTTAAAATACGAAACAATGATGCGAAAGAGTTTGCTTGCATGTCTGCTTCTTACATGTTAAATATGAAAGGAATCGCGCTACCTTTTCTCACGTTACAATTTACTCAATGGAAAGATTACTGAAATGCATATGGACATATATATGTAACTTTTAAAACTGCGGGGCACGGAAATAATTAATAGGATTCATAAAGAATTATACTGAAAAATGTTACTATTATGCCACAATTTTTATAACCCATACTTTTGTACCCATGTGACTGTTACGACATATAGTGAATCACCCAAACATATGTGCACTTTTTTCGAGTATATAGCCAAGTCAAAGTTCCCTTCTATGAATGCATCCGAATGGTACTGCAGACTCAACGAGATAGGCCCCTTCCTTGGCCAATTCACTGACTTTAGCTTTCATTGCATTCGAAACCTACATATTGACTTCAATGTTCCTATGTCCGGGTCATTTTTCTAAAGAGTTCTAACATCTGGGAGTTATTCTTGATAAAAATCTCTCATGGATTCCGCATCTAAATAAAGCTATTCAAAAGGCCAGAGTTTTTTTATGGACCTCCCGAGAACTAATTGGCCCTTCATAGAACCAGAGGAGACTGCGCATTAAATTTTGTGGACCTGTTGTTTCCGAGATTTAACTTCATACAGAATTTCGAGGTATTTCATGGACAATGATATGGCAGATATTCTCACCAGACAAGCTTCTGCACAGGATTTCATGACCCAAGAACCCTTTATTGGTCTGCAATGGAGCTCCATTAGGTGAAGCTACTGAATCAGAATGAAGAATTAAACGCAACAATACTTAACAAATACGCAAGGTAGGCATGAAGTAAGAATTATTACAGGTTTTCTTACTACCCACTTATCAATCATGGGATTGATACCGCTGATAAGTATAGGTTGAGCCACAAAGCCCAAGAAATAGCAGAGCTCATTAGAGCCCTCACAAGGACCAGGCTTCGATTACTAGGATCAAATAGCATTCAGCCAAGGATCTCGCAAGGTTTCGTAGACAAATAGAGGTTTGTTACTCTAAATCATTTCTCATTCGCGGTAGTTAGGTGAACTGCTTCTTCCACTAAACCTACGACGACCTTTGATTAAGTCACTGAGTTTAATTCTTCTTCTTATACTTTAGCTTTACAACCGTTTGGCGGTTTGTGTCGATACCAAACAAACTTCGCCAGTTTCCTTTCTTTTGTTGTCCACCCATGGATACCGAGTTCCAAAAAAACTTCGCTAGATTTCTTTCTTTTGCTGTCCACCCATCGATATCGAGTCGAAGGATCTCTTCACTGGAGTCTCGTCACCCATGCGTACAACATTCCCACGACAGCGCGATCGTGTGTTTCCAGTTTCCATACCTTTAACTACATATGTCCATGTCGTTAAAGCCCGTACAGTTCGTCATGCTATCGCTTTGATGTCCGTCACCCACGCGAACCTGCCCATAGTTCTTGCGTAGAATAAATAGTTATCTGAAAAGCCCTCAAAGCCTTTGTTCTGCGCTTAATTGTAGAGCGTAACTTTTGTTCACCAAGGAACCAGACCAGCAACACCGTGTCTCTGCGATTCAAATCGATTGAAAGAACTTTTAAGAGGACGACGCAATAGGATGGCATATACCTACATTTGAGTACTGATTACATCGCACACAAATCTATTCATCTCTTAACATTTGCGTCACTAATTTAGTGTACCTCTACAGTTAACTTTTATCACATTATCACGATAACTGACTAATCGCTAACAACCTTGACTACATACATACTGTATGTACTTCAAAAGTGTAAACAAAAATTCAAGGAATTACAAAATCTCTGTGTCGTAAAAAGATATCTAAACTACATTCACACGTACTTATGTTTGTAAGTATGTACTCGTATATACACGCTGTCGTGTGCACAAAATCGGCGTCTAGCAGGTAGTCAGAGAAAGTATGCAATCACACCTCTCACAAACCCTAAACCCTGGAGTGCTTCACTAGAAGCCGTAAACGCCAGCTAAGTGTGCAAAATGCTTCCACAAAATACAATTTGCTAACAAGCGGCGATTTGTAAGCCAATTGTAAGGTTAATTGTGATGTTTGTAGTAATTGTTATTTTTAGGAAATTCAAACGTTCAAAGTATTTTTGAGGAGCTCTGCTAAATTTAAAGGTAATGCGAGCCTTTAAAAATAGTTGTGTGTGTATCCCACGCGCGACTGAAGCGGTACTTATTCTTCCTTTTACCGGAATAGCTCACCGTATACTTTTCTGTATTATAATGAATAATTATCTCTTCTAATCCTAATGTTAATCTCGTTCTTGGCTTTAGTCTTAACCTTAAATTTAATATTAATCTTGTCCTTAATCGTAATCTTAATCTTAATACTAATCTCAATCTCTATATGCCTCATAACCTTAGTTTTAAATTTACTCTTAACTTTAATATTAATCTCAATATTGATCGTAATCTTATTATTAGTCTTAATCCTTATCTGAATCGTAATATTATTCTTAGTTTTAATCCTAATCTTAATCTGAGTCTCAATCTCAATCTTAATTTTTGGCTTAATATTAGCCCTAGGGCCAGTTATATGTTATGGAGTCGATCGACTCGATAACGATTTTTAACCAGCAGTTAGTGTTAACCATACATTGAGTAACCGGCCCTTAATCTTAATCAGAATCTTATTTTTGATTTTATGCCCAATCGTGCCGAAGCACCTCCGCCATCCGGATGCAACACCGCTATTCTTCGGTCGCTTTTTCGTTTCATTGGAGGTTTCACTTCAATCAAAAATATTCTCCACGGTTATAGCAGCAAATCGATTTACATATATGTATAAACATATAGTATCTAAGACTTCAAGTACGAGTTGCAACCCTAGTATAACCCCTTCCTGCTGGCCAATGATGTCTGCTTATTTGATGCAATTTAATGAATTTAGTAGAATGTCATTCATTTCAATTTAAGTGGAAATGCGGAGTTCACTTAATGGTGTTTGTTAAAAATTTTCAGCGTAAAATAATTCTCCTCTGAAGCTTTAATGCAAACTTGAAAGCTCATAATTGATATATGAATGTGAATATGCAGGCTTGGTATGAATATTTCATTCAATTTAATAGAATAATAGAAAGTCACCCAGTTGTGCCAGTTCGTTGTGTGTTCAGAAATGAGCACATAAATAAGGCAATGAACGCTTCAATGGTGAATATGTAGTGGGATTGAGTTATTTAACTAACTGTGTTGGTTGCTTTAGCCACCGACGCATCGGCGTTCCCTTGGCGTGGCATAACCGCACGAAGTGGGACAAATGTTGAATGATGGCAATTATATATATAATAATACCTACATACATGCATACATACATATATGCATATGTACATACATACATAAATATATGTTAAATGTATCAGCAGGCAAGACCTGTACATACTACAGGTATTCTACATATCGCACCCTAATTCGAAAACAGTCAGAACTCAACATTTTTCAAAATAAATTTTTTCACATAAAATTCTTCTTCATCGCCATTTTCTTTAACTGAAAAATACTAATCACACTGTTTTTGTTTTGCTTGCTCAGAATCAAGAGTTTTTTGCCTCTGCTAAACATTTGCGATATTTTGAGTTGTGACTGATTTTGATTTACGTACATAATTTTGTACGTAGGTATCTAGTATTAATGTGTTTTATTTACTCATTTCAAAAATATTTGCAAACACCTCTCTTAGTTCATCTAATTATATTTTCTTATTAACATATTTTTAAATTTTTACATCTGTTCCAAACATTTTACAATATTTCTATTTTTTTATATTTTCATCTCAAATTAGGCAATTCAAAAGATGAATGACACAGTTTCTGGTATGAAGAAAAATGTTTTATGAAATCACATTGTAGACAAGTGGCAATATATTTTAGTAGCAGACTAAGCGCCGCAGCACTTGCAATTCAGCAGTGATTTGACTTATGGAAATAATGAGTGGTACACTGAGCATGGATGAGCGCCAGTTAGGCGCCAGTGGCTAAATTAAGCGATGTGTGAGCTAATGGCGCCAACTGTATTGAATAACTTCATGATTTACGATAAAATTTATGATTTCAACAAACAAAAAAAAACAATAGTGTCTCCCTTGTGTCTGATTGCTAATATTAAAAAAATATATAAAATAATCATATTCATTTGAACACAGAAATTTTGATAATTTTTAAGTCCGGTGGTTTGTCAAGTTCAATATAAGCAGATGTCAAAGATTGTGGCCCTATCTTACATCCATTTTATTGCATATGTATATTAGAAGGCGTTGTCTCCTGTCAAACGATCAAGTCTTACCAACCGATCAACTCTCCTAACCTTCGCTATACCAACTGTAAAAAAGTAAAAGAGAATGGGGAAATAGGCCCATAATATAAAAAATAATAATAGATACCAATATGTCCACGACAACAAGCCAAGTCGATATAGCCATGTCCGGTTGTCGGTATGTGTATTTAAACACAAACTAGTCCCTCAGTTATAGAGTTATACGACTGAAATTTGGTAAGCATTCCTTCTAACATAAATCCCTGTTTACTGTACCCAATGAACTGTTTCTTTTGCATACAAATTTCTGCAATTTAACTCGTTTTTGGCAGAAGCTGTATCTGAAACTTTTTCCATCTTCTAGGTTTTCAGACCGGCTTCTTTCTTAGTACTCGATTAGGTTAGGTGATCTTGGCACCTCCTTATAACGGCAGCTAAATACGACAGTAGTCGTTTGACTACAAACTCATTCGAACATCGTAGTTTCCCATCAGGCTGACCGTTCAAGGAAGAAAACTGTAGCTGTATGTGTATTGAACTAAGTCACAAAGAACTTGGGGGTGCTTACCAACTGCTACCACGGCAAGTTCATCCGCATAATCTATGACCTGGCAACCTGTATCCTGCAACCGTGACAGCAGAGAATTCACCGTTAGATTCCAAAGGAGTGGGAAAAGAACACCGCCTTGCCGAGTGCCGCGTTTTGCATATCTGGTTACAGCTACCTCCCCCATCACGGAATCTACCATACATACATATCGTCGCTTGGCGCGCAATACCTCGTACAAGATAGTCCGAAATTTGCACAAAAGAGCGAAGAAACTTATTTTCTTTAAAACTAGTGGAAGAAAACTATTCCTTATCTACTAAACTTACTAAATATGAGCTTCTACTATAATTATGCACTATTAAATTTGCATTGAGCATTGAGACAGGGTAACCAAAATACATTTTTCTCTATGCCACCTCGTACGTGGTATTGCATTTGGCGGACACGAGGTATTGCGCGCCAAGCGACGATATAGTATGTAGCTCTAAAACATTATGAAGAATCAATTGTGCTTATCAATTTCCTTCCTCAAAAGCTTTATTCTTTCTTTAGAGTGTTTAAAACTTTCTTTGTGATCACAATTCCTTAGTCGTGGTAAAAATTTCGTTCGCAACGAACAGATGCGTTCGTGACTAAAAGCATAAATCACATGCACATGCCGAAAAGTAATATTTCCCACGAATTTCTTAATTTAAGCTAAAATAGATTTCAAGAAATTAAGAAACCAAACCAATCTATGTATGTCGTATGTATGTATGTATGTATTTTTTGATCTCACATTAATTTCTCATTTGACAAAATCACAAATAAAACTTTCATTTTGAGATTCATGCCCGCAGCAAAGTGGAAAAAAGGGAGAACCACAAGCAACGTCAAAACGAAATGAAGAATGGAAAAAAAAGCGATCACAGGGTAGTAGCGAGGAAAGGGGAGTCGAATTTTTAGCTAGTCACTTGCTTTGCCAGTTTTTATGCATGTAAAATCACAATCCGCTCGTGATTTGTGTCAACGCGCACAAATTTCTTCATTATAAATGCTAAATTCGAATTCATTCAAATTGGCAACACACGCAAATAAAGGGAGGCAATAAATGTGCATACGTATGAATGCATGTATGTATGTATGTATGTGTTTTTTGGACTATCTATATATTAAAACGCTAACGAAATCCCCTACAAAACCATTCCTCCCTACTGCTCCTATGTATCTCAACCGATTTGAACTATTGTTTCTTTGTTCGAAAGGTGTTTTTCAAAGCTGATGTGCGCATTTTGTTTGTTTTTCCGGTAGGTGGCGCAGGAGTCGAGCTATTTCCAGAAATTTCACTTATGGTCCGTTCCCTCCCTGCTGTTCCTGTGAATTGTATAAAATTATTTAACAAAAAAGACATCACTTCACTGGTCTAACTTCGACAAAGATGGTGAGAAAATTATGACAGAGCTCTACCCTCAACGCCGACAAGAGCTCTAGAGATATTGCTTCCTTTACCTATATAGACGTATTAACAAAATGCAGTACCAGGTCCGAACACTTTATACTTTTGAAATATATTCCGATACACTTTGCGTGCCTAGACTCCTAGTAGATATATCCTGTGATTTCTTCCGTTTAAGATTTCTTTCTCCAAGCAATTATTTCCATTCAAATATTCCCTGTAGGAACTAATGGTCTAGTCTTGGACTTGTATCCTGATTCTTAGGTCATGTACTGTGTAGACTCTACATCGATAACTCCGAAATAGACCTCAAGCTCAGTTTGGTACCAAGGTAATAGATGATGGTCTGCAGAACCCTCATGTAAGATAACACGATACAACTAGCATAAATTAGATAGGAGAAGATCTAGGTCACTCTTCCGGGTGGAGCGACCCGTGCTTCGACATGTAATCGGAATTATCACGGGTCACTACTCGACTACGACTTCTGTCGTAGCTGCCGCGATGTAGAGGAAATTTAGTGTGTAGACCATTATCTATGCCATTGACCTGCGTTGGTAAAAGCCACCAATGGTACCGCGAAAATCTAAAGTGTGGATATATTTTTACAAAGTTAGTGATACTACAGCAAAGTGCAAGCAATGTTTTGAAGCCGTAAAGTTTTGTGGGAACCTTTCAAATGTTGAATTTTCAGTCTAAGTAAGTCGTATTACCTCCAGCGCTACTAATGAATAAATATACATATCGAAACCTGAGTAGAAGATTGGCAGCCAGTTCGAAAACGCACTATATCAGAAAAGTTTTCAAGAACGCCCTATTTCAGAATTTTGTTCAAAAACGCCTTACCTCAACTGAAAGTATATTGAAAATATTTCAGATAGGGCGTTTTTGTCACAGATAATGCTTGAAAATTACTTTACTGAATTACTGAAAAATTATCGATATAAGTAGGTATCGATACATTCAGTTTACTCATTAAAAGTAGTATCGAAATAGCGATTTAAGTAAGCGCATTTAAATAAGGTATCGATACTTTGATGGTATCGGAACGTTCCTAGAACGAACTAGAGACTTTCACAAAAGCTTTTGAGTATATCGCTAAAATCAGAGCTAAAGCGGCGTAAAAAAGCGAATACGGCATAGCATTTTGCGATGGTACTATAAATATGGCCTAACAATAAAACCTTTGAATCAAAGATATGTCGTTCAAAATAGAGAGGCTAGAACTACCAATAGAATAGGGGAACGAGATTTTGATAAAGAAACGAAGAAACATTTATTCATATTAAATTGTAGACCATTTTTTGATTCCACAACATAACGTTCTTAGTAACGGTCTGGATCTTAATCGAATCAAACTAGGAATAGTAGAATAAATTTTTAAGTCATCCGCATATTAAAGAAAAACCAGAACAGGTAAAGTATTAATTAGAATAGGTGAAGCATTTTGAGGTCTTCATCAGTACGATTAATTGGTATCACTTTCAGGGAGAGGAAAACAGTGGAAAGAGCCTCTCATACAGTGCAGTTAGACGATTAAGAGTTTGCTTTCAAGTCACACATACTACTTGCTAAAATTCGTTTGAATTGACAGCTGTGACGTAGTCAATATTAAGTAGTATCAATATGCCGTCGTCAAGGAAACGACTTAAAATTCTCGCCTTCACTACCTGACTATTTCTGACTAAATCCTTGAGACCCTGGAACAGGCTAACTGTGATCAGCTATTTGACTTGACTGTCACGTTGCCACATGATTTGAAAGGAAAAATTGATATCAAGTAGTAAAAGTGCTAGTGTTTAGTAAAATATGTAGTGTTAGTGTATTGTAACTTGTAAGCAAATTGTTGATTGTGAAACGGCCGAAGTATGCTTCCCAATGACGTTGGATGGAGACCTACACGACAACCTTACCTAACATTATTGCTTACAAATATTTGTACCTACATATATTTCTTTGGTATTTAGTAGATAATTAAAGTGCGAAACTGAGGAGCGCTTTCAATTTTACTATCAAACTTGAATCACTTTTTCTTAAAACCCAGTTTTATAACTTTTAATACAAACTTACTATGTACTAGATGCAGTTGCCTTTCACAAAAACAAAACTTTAATATCTTCATATGCCCGTGAAATACTTTGCTCCCCATTTGCTACTCGCTCGATAACTAGAGTGCGTAGCGTTGGCGCTACTTTATTGTTGCTTTTAGCTGATAACATAAATATAAAATTAATATTAATTTGTTTATATTGTTAAGCGTTTTGTTTTTTTTTTTTTGGTATTGCTGCAACTGCGGCGCGATTGCATGCGTTATATTGCGGTATATCCGTTTCCCACAAAGAAAGAGCAGCGAAAACAAAAACACAACAAAGCAGTGAGATCACAAAAGGCAATAAAAGTTGTGGACAGCATTAAAAATTGCAAAACATACGCATGTATGAACATATCGCACACTGTGTTCAAAAGAGTCACAACTCAAAATTTGACATTTTTGAAATTATACACTAAAAATGTACACAGAGCTTTTATTTACCTTTCAGCAAAAGCTGGAGCATTGTTATAATTTGTTAAAAAAGAACCTAAGGTAAAGTCGCCCTTGCCCATATGATTATCATGTGCTACGAAATAGTTTTTTGCATTTTCTGACGAACGTATTATTTTGAGTTGTGACTCTTTTGAAGACGGTGTGCGATATGTGTGTGTTAACAAGTGCATATAAACAATGCTGCATGCATTTGCCTTAAAGCGCGCAGAAGGCTAACCTACCTACTTATGTACATGTACATTAGAGTGGTCAAATTTTTGTATGGGGGAAAAAAATTTCATCCTAGAAAACGGGGCACCCCCTTTTGATATTTGTAATATCTATACCAGCTTTCACTTATCTACTGTAACCAATACAGGGTGCTCAATGACCTTGAATTGCGCTACTGGATCACTGTGAAACTGGCAAAAATATTGGTGATTTTTATAAAATGCTACTGTTGCCATGACAACTGAAGCTTGTGATAGTTTTTCAAATAATTTTAATTTGAAATGTGCTTAGGTTGCTTAATCAATTGTTAGATTAATATATATATGTTCACAATACTTATAGTGTGAATTATGAGCATCCTCTAAATTTATTCTTAGTAAATTTGGTACCAGCACTTGTTTCGACAAGAGGAAAACTTTTGGAAGGTGTCCCAACCCCTATCTGGGAAAAAAAATTTGGGCCACCCTAATGTACATATTCTCCGCGGATTAAACATAAAAAAGGTTTCTCTTACAAAAAATTTTTATCTTATTTTAATTACCTTCAAGATTTACAAATATCCCCTTTCAGCAAACGCTAGTTTTATTTCTTTTCTGCTTCAACTGAGGTACACCTTCAAAAACTAAACAAATCTGTGTGGGATTTTTTTCACTACGTTCTCTGAAATTTATTTTTATGCCACTCAATTTGTTTTTGATTTTAAAATTTCACAAAATTTCGCACTTGAATTTCGAAATTCACTTATTGGCATCGATTTTTGATCTCTGCCTTTTATCGCTCTTCTGCCTTGCTTGCACTTCTTCACCTTTTCACAAATCTTCTCAACTCCTTGGTGGTGTGTTTTTTTTTATTTTATTTTTTTTTGTAATCTTAATTTTAATTTCTCTTATTTAACACTCGTTAACGTTGACTTTGTAATAAATTCGTGATTTTTATTACCATATCGTTGTTTTTTTTTTTTGCTTGTTTAAATTTTATTATTTTTTTTTTGTTTTTTTTTTTTGTTTCTTCACTAACACTTGATTATCGTAGACAGTTGCACGCACACAGAAAATTTAAATAGACTTTATTTTAAAACAGACACGTAAAATGTAGCTGGTAGATTTCTTTTCTTATTCTGTTTTGTAATGAATTCTAATTTGCTTTTTTTTATTTAATTATGTATGCTGCTTTGTTGATCAACGAAAATCGTTCAACTTGTTTCGCTTGAGAAACGATCGCCGATTTTTCGTCCGTTCAAAACGGTATCTCGCTTTTGACTAAACTACAGTTGCTTGACGCTGTGTTGGAAATGCATTGCCTGAGCGCAAATGTATTCATTGGCGGAGTCCAACGAAGCCATGCCGAAGATCGGCCACACAAAAGACCAGTAGCAGTAGCTGCGTGGCTGAAAAGACGAAAAGAAAAAGGAAAAATTCTGTTAGTTTGACTGTTGATGGTCAGCTCTCGGTGACGATCTGAGTGACTGAGAACGAGAGAGCATTTAATGTTGCGAGCAGTAGTGGGAAAGGAAGAGAGAGGAAGAGAGGAATATTGTTGATCGAGAGCGAGAGCGAGTTGGATGGTTTTGTTTTGAAAAGTATATTATATCAAAACAATTTAAGTCGGTGGTTATTTCTTCATTTACGTTGGAAATTTATAGACGAAAATGTGGGAAAATAAAAATTTTTTTTTTCTTTCGAATTCAATTAAAAATCAAAGACCCCATAGGAAACCACAACGAAAATGAATATACACCTGCGTCAGTATTCTTAATACTAGTCGATTTTTATTAAGCCTTAGTTGCGCAGAATATTGCTTTCATTAGAGTTATATGTCATATAAATAGGTAGGTATGTACATACATACATACATATGTAATACATGGTATATGTAGAAGATGTCAACACTCATTTACCTTATCTATTCATCCATCACGTGTCACAACTTTCCAACTGCTTTCAGTAAAACACTTTTTAGCGGCATCTTTGACGCAAACGCAATTCACATGCAAACAAATACATATCTGCATATGTATGTGCCTCCTATATGGGGCGTTCCATACCAAAATGGACGGGGTTCACACTTTATGTGTTTGATTTGTTTCAAATTTTTAGGGTAGATGGACAAACATAAATAATAAATAAATACGAAATTTCAGCTTGACTAATAAATTTTTAAAAACTTTACAGAACAAAAACAAAAACAAATCGATTTAATAGTTTTCCAAATATCTCGAAAACAGGTGAGAAATTTTTTTTAACATTTTTGTATTGAAAAATTTCTCACATTCAAATTTTTTTATACAAAAAATTAATTTTTGAAAATTTGCCATCTCAAAAAAAAAATTAAAACAAAAAATTAAAAATTAAAACAAAATCATAATGGTATATAGTATTACGGGGTACACTACTACAAAACTGCACACTCAAAAAAAATCCATACCTCAAATTATTTTAGAGTGCACCCCGTAATACTATACTTAAATATTGCGCAATACTCAGAGCTACCATTGAGATTTTTTTTAATTTTTTTTTGAGGTGACATATTTTCAAAACCTCATTTTTTTATCAAAAAATTTGTATGTGAAAAATTTTTCAAGCAAAAAAAAATTTTGATGTGTGTATGTGAAATTTTTTTCAAATTTTTTCCTCGCCCCGTTCTCGAGATATTTGGAAAACTATTAAATCGATTTGTTTTTGTTTTTGTGCTTGAAAGTTTTTAAAAATTTATTAATCAAGCTCAAATTTCATATTTATTTGTTATATATGTTTGTGCATCTACCCTAAAAATTTGAAACAAATCAAACACATGAAGTGAGAACCCCGTCCATTCTGGTATGGAACGCCCCGTATATGTACACTTCTACCTATATCATCAGCATGTTAAAAAAGTTAAACAAACCATATTCTTACCATGTGCTTCAAACGAGACTTTAAACAGACCCTGTAGGTAAATCGAAAGCAATAGCCGCTCGTTCATTCTTCTGAGTAATATGTACCAGTTAATGAATTTCATGCCACTAAATACTCAGCCAGGTTTTAATTTCCATGTACTTTTCCGAGATTTCAAGAAAATCTTGACAATTTTATAATTTCGAAAATAGGAGCCCGCTCACTATTTTATAAACTGTTAATACTCAATCAACTTCTACTTTGCCTAAACTGACTGCAAAGAAAACCGAACTTCATACCCTTCCACCTCATTCTTGGATAAAAAAATATAATCTTATAAATGAGAATATTAGCCTCAACGCGTAGGAGTTTTTGGATAACAAAGAATGTTGAATGTTTCCACTTGCATTTTATTAATTTTTTAACTGAAGATTTTCAGAGAAGTAGAATGGAATAAAGTTGGCAGTGTACCTACTGCTGATATGTGGTACGAGAATATTCTGCTTTTACCTGCTTCTATTATCATTATAGATTGAGACAGCTGCATACTTTTAAAGAAAGTTTGGGTTGCTGGTGAAAACTTAATGCTCACTGCACACCAGGTAAGCGTTGCGGAAAACAAAATGAAGCAGGGGCGCTTTCGTATATAGTATTCTCCAGTTAAAATTATCTGGCAGCAAAAATTCTGTGAATTTAGCCGGATACGCTCGTAAAGAGTCAAAATATACACAAAAGTACGAGAACGCAAAATTTCCAAAAAACTTGCAAGCATCGAAACATCTGATCACTTCCACAGTTGCCACAGATGATTCATGCGGTGATTTTTTTCCCGCTCAGTATCTCCACTGTCGCAGATTTGACAATTTTTACGATTGAATACCTTTGGATAGGAAAAACCTTTCTGACACATAATTGAATTATCTTTGAATGAAACTTTTAATTTTCTCAAAATTATTTGCAGGGCTGAATCATAACGCATTCAAATATAAAATAATCTCCTCCTGAATAACTGCGAATCATCCAAATCTCTCTACAACGATCAACCTACTCAAAAGTGGTAAATTCGACAAAAACATTTCAGTTTGCTGCATTTTCCTATGTTTCGGCATATTTTAGGGAAAATATGGTACAAAGAAATCTTTTATACGGAAACAATAGTTGACACTCACTAAAATGGAAAACTGGAGATTAATTGTAAATTTACTAAAAATAAACTGAACCAACCACCTTTTGCTTAATAAATAACTTTACTAAATTTTTATTCTTACTAGCATTAATTATAATATTAGCAACATAACACACCAAGTCAGAATTTCCTTCGCTTATTCACAAACATATGTATATTTGCGATCAGCTGATTTCCTTACTTGCAAGTTAGCAGAAATATGCAGCTTCCCCTTAAAAGGAAATGAAAGGAAATTTTGCTCTGTCAATTTCACCAACTTTAAACACAAAAACTGCGATAGTTAAAAAAAAAAGAAAATAGAACACTCCTAATATCAAAAGGCCTTAAATACTTATTTAAGGCGAAAAATGAGAATGGGAAACTAAGCTGCACGCGAAGCAAAAATGGAAAAAACATGACTTGGTTGCTGCCGTTGTAGTCCCGTGTGTAGTCAACTTACATTTTTTGTAGGAACCCAAATTTTTCCTGGAGGGTATCTGCAACATGTACGCCTACATGTTAAAATAATAATATGTATGTAGGTACAATATCGGCGCTGTTTGTAGTTCATCGTCTCTCTGCTCTGAACTACATATGTATATGTAGAGAGTTTTTTACCTCCATAGTACAAGAAGTGAACGTTCGATATTAGAGAATTCATCGATTGATCTATCCATCCGGCTTAGATTACATACATACATATGCACATGTGTACATAAACTCGTAAAATGTGTACTTGGCCTGCAATGAAAGTCGTTTCCCCAACAATAAACAGTTTTACTCACACTTACTTTCGCATAAACATGTATATATGTATGTATATATATACATATTTCCATTTATTATATGAACATCTCTCAATATAAAAAACTACATCAAAACCATAAAAGTTGTTTATATTGTGCCTACGATCAATTCAAGCCATGGAGAGCATTGCTGACCATATGATTTAACAGTGATGCGTTTTGTTGGTTTGTATGCGGTTGCTAACAGCCGCTCACTAGTGAGTAGCGAAAAGTGCAGCGAGAGATTCCATGTATAATTAACTGAGGGTACCTAATATCTGTTATTAACAGTTATTTTGAAGAAAAATAATATCGTAATATCGTAAAACTAATCTTTTATTAGAGACTGAGAAATGAAGATAGTACTTATGTATGTACATATGTACACATATACGGTGGCGATAATATAAATATGGACGCAATATTTTAACAAGTTGCTTTTCAATTTAATCGGAGCTAATAGTTGCGTTCAACGTCATACTACATACTTAGTAGGTTAAAATTTTGGGGCATGCCTATGTATATCATATCAAGAAGGTTTAGTCCACGGTAAATGACGCAAACAGCAGCGTCTTCTTCCTTGTTGATGGAGAAAAATACAGAGGAAGACACCTTCAAAGTGAAATGTTTTCAAGAACAATCGCAAAACAGCTGGCTGGCCCTCTAACGATGGAACCGTGTCACCTTAATTGAGAGGAATTGGGAGCGAATCTGCTTCCTCAGCTGTTAGGATTTCTAAAAATGTTTAACATTTTTATCGGCCGAATAAACAATATTAAGATTTTTATAGGTCTTTTCAAATCGGTACAGCTCACGTAAATCTTTTATTTTTTTTTGTAATATTTTTTCTATAAATTTTCGCGGAAGACTTTCCTTTTTTAATGCCGTTTTTGATGAAAATTTTTGCGTAAAAAACAACAATTTATATTTTGGTAGAAGTTAAAGCTGCTATTTCGCAGATCACCACATCTCCTCGTCAGACTTTTTCAACTAAGATTCGATCCAACGACGTTAGCCGTCTAAGCCAGTAGTCTAGTCACGGAGCTAAGTTCGGCACGTAAGACTTAAAATATAATAATAGATTTTATAATTCGGCTGGAAAAACCATAACATTTTTTGGCGGTACACCCTAATGTATATTTTTCACAAAGACTCCATCTAGATTCCAATTAATTTTACTAACAATAGAGAGGGCGTTTTCTCCCTGAAATGAAAAAAACATACTAGTACCAGATACCAAATATTTTTGAAAGATCTCAGTTGTAAGTATTTGGTAAAATTTATTTTTAAAATATCTAAATTTGTACATATACAAATAACATACAAATCCCGCTTTAAGCTTTAATAGCTTCGATACTCTATGTACCTCCATACCACAAGTCCTTCGTGTGGGACATTCACTTCACAAGTGCAGCAAATTATTACTGAAATGGAAAACGAAAAACAAGCCTTCAACCCATTTCGATATTCGTAAGTAAAACGTGACCTAAATAAGCAAATGCAAATAAATTGTTTAACGAATAAAATGCAATAAATTTGCGGGAAAACCCCAATTTCAATACTAGTGTTCAATATGCAGAGTGCCAAAATAAATGCATCCGGAAGTGTTTATATCGCATTTACGAATTACGTTTATAAATTTTAAAACTTAAAATAATTAAATAATAAAAAGAAAATTATAATATGCATAGGCACATATGTACATATGTACATAAATTTTTCGGCTACCGGAAAACAATGGTAAAGCTGAAAGTTGAAACGATTGTTTGAATATGAAATGAAGAAGGAAATGAGGCTTTCCTGCTCATAATTTATGAGGCTTCGAAGAGTCCACTCAAAAAACAATAACGAGAATAAACTCTGCCAAAAGTTTTGAAAAATTTTCGGATTTACTTACACATTTCAGTTGTGCGAATTCGTGGTAATATTTGTTTTAATTTTGGTTTTTGTTTGTCTACAATGTATGTACATAATTGTTTCAGCTGTATGTAACATGGCTTCAATTACAAACTTGAATGCAATATTACATACATATGTATGTATGTATTTATGTCTATATTATAGACTCTATAAATATGTTTGTATTTATATTTTGGTACACATGCATTAAATGCAAATAAGTGTACTGTAAAATATACGAACATTAAACACAACTGCATAAGGGGTATTCACTATGATTGAAAAAAAAAACGGATAAACCGGTCTGATTTTACATAGTTTTCACAGAGTGAAAATTCTACAATAAAACTACATATTTTATTTAGAAAAGAGCAAAACAAAATAAGTGCAAAGTTTCCTTTTAGAACAAAAGTAAAACAAATAAAAATTAGTGAAAAATTCACGTTAGGTCTTATTTTAACTTTTTTAATACTTTATTGCATTTTTTCTGACTATTTTTGGGTATTGAGTAGAGTGCTCTTGCCACCGTAGCCGTGTAGGTGTCTACTGCCACTTTGGAGGTTCCTGCTTCAATTTCTGGTCTCTGCAACATCGAACAAGTTTTTTCAAATAGCGGTAGCCCCTCGGCAGACCTCTAAGTGTACTTCTGAGGTGGAGTAAAAATGTAGATCTCTCCATTTGTGTCAAAACATCAAGAAACAGAACACGAATTGGAGGAGAAGCTCGGCCAAAACAAATATGATCCTGTTATGTTCCTCTTCATCCTCAAATAACTGGGATATAATTTTAAAATTATTTAGGGGAAAAAGCCGTGAAAACTTCAAAAAACTTGAAACTTTTATTGAGACGTCAAGATTTGTATGAAATGATATAACCGGTTAGTTCGAACAAAAAATCCGATTTATTCCATATTCGAAAAATTAATATTTAAAAAAACCGACTATAGATATTCAAAAAATCAGTGGAAACCAACGAATGTTGTCAAAGTTGTTGCTTGAATAAATTAGCCCTTTTGCCCGAATGCCAGGTCACTTGCTCAATTTGGTGAATACCCCTATACATACGTATAAACTTACGTACTAAAAAAACAGTGTAGTATCGTTGTCGTGTGGGTGTATAGCTAACTATATGCACTTAACATGCTGTGGACAGAATATTTGTATGCATGTACATTGTACATACAAACAGAATGCATCACCAAAAAAAAGTCTCAGTTTTTCCAACGGAAGCCTTAAAATATCTATAATATAAATATTTTATAAATCCGATGGGAAAACAGCACCCGGTTTTTTGTATGGCGAGTGGTACAACCTAATGAATATATGCTCATTCATACATATCCATAACTGCATCAAATCTTGCTTAATGAGCTCATGAACAACTAGCACTTCATACAAACATCTTTGCGTCGCATCGAGGGTTTCAAATTGGCAAAGTAGCACATTAAAGTGAATTATTGATTTACAGGATAAGTTTGTACATACATACATACATATGTATGTATGGGATCATTGCAATATGCTGCTCGAGATTTCTTTTGATATTTGACTACGAAACTTCTGTTAAAGATTACCTAATGGAGTTGGTTTGCTATCACGTATGTGAAGTCTTCGATAATTATCAATTATAATTGACAAGTCACACATTGTTTAAAATACATACATATGTACATACATGTTTGTATATAAAAAAGTCAAATAAAAAGTGATTATTTGAGTGATGTAAGCCAAATGTTTATCTGTTTTTAATTGAAAGGATATGTAAGTCTATACGGTAATATGTTTGTATGTATGTACTATGCATATTTGAATATGTATGTATATGAGCTTGATTAATATATTTTTAAAAACTGTACAGCACAAAAACAAAAACAAATCGATTTAATAATTTTCCAAACATCTCAAAAACGGGGAGAGGAAAAAATTTGAAAAAAGTCACACATACACACATCAAAATTCCGTATGAAAACAAATATTTAAAAAAAGAAAGGTTTAGAAAAAAAATTTACATACAAATTTTTTGATAAAAAAAAAATTGTTTCTGAAAATATGCCACCTAAAAAAAAAAATTAAAAGTATAAAGTGAGTATTGCGCAATATTTAAGTATATTAATATGGGGTGCACTCTACAATAATTAGAGTTATGATTTTTTTTCACACCGAAGTTGAGTAAAATGAATACATTACAAATTTAAAAATTTTTTAGAATTTATTTGAGTACGCAGTCTTGTAGCCCGTTACATTTTATTATAATAAAGTGCAAGTTTTTAGCGATTGAAAACTGACGGTAATTTTTTTTTCAATTTTGTTTTGAAATCGGCTTTGCGCATTTTCTTCCATAAGAAAAAAGTGCAAAAAGCCGTCAGCATAAAAAATATTAAAAATCAACACGATTTTGCAGTAGCTTAAGCTTCTAAAAAAATTTAAAACATTTTTAAATTTGTAATGTATTCATTTTACTCAACTTCGGTGTGAAAAAATAATTATAACTCAAATTAATGTAGAGTGCACCGCGTAATACCCTACTTAAATTTTGCGAATACTCAGAGCTACCATTATGATTTTTTTTTTATTTTTTTTTTGAGATGTCATATTTTCAAAAACTATTTCTTTTACCAAAAGATTTGTTTGTGAAAAATTTTTCAAGAAAAAAATTTAAAAAAATATTTCTTTTCATAGAGAATTTTGATGTGTATGTGTAATTTTTTTTCAATTTTATTCTCGCCGCGTTCTCGAGATATTTGGAAAACTATTACATCGATTTGTTTTTGTTTTTGTGCTGTAAATACTAGCAGACCCGGCGAAATTCGTCCCGCCCAAAATAAATGTTTTGTATTGAAACATTTTGGTCCAACATTTTCACCAACAGTTCACGTTCATGATTTTCAGAGACGCATTTATCTTTTAATATTGCGGTTTCCATTGCCGTCTTAAATAACCTAGCAAAAGTGTACATGCATACAAAGATACATAATACTTAGTTGCAGTGCTTTTTAAAGGCGCCGCGCCACCTTTTCAAATAGCCCCAAGTTTATCTAAGAGTATGGGATTGATTTCATATATCTCCATACCATGTTCGAGTACTCAACCATGAACACTTCCAGAGATATGCAATATGAAAAATTCGGTTTGTATTGGAGGTGCCACGCCCCCTGCACCTAGCGGTATGAAATATACATACTTTACATCCGATTTTCAAACCTACCATATATACACGAAAAATTTCATAAAGACCGATCGAGCGGTTTAGGAGGAGTTCGACCACTAACACCGTGACACGAGATTTTTATATATTAAATTTATATTTAAGCATCAACCCTAAAAATTTGAAAAAAATCAAACATATGAAGTGTGAACCCCGTACGTTTTGGTATGGAACGAGCCATATACAGGTCTTCAGATGGTGTGTTTAGTACCCTGTAGGGAACTAAACTTACTATAAATGCAAAATAACTGCAATAATTTTCTGCCTCAATTACTTTACACAGCTTCGCACTGACTACCTCTACAGGGAGATATCTATCGCGAAAGAAGTTATTTGGTTTTCAGCTAACTACTAACTGATTTTTACTCGCAAAAAAAAATCAAGCACTCAAAGCCGAAGTTGTCTTCTGGAATATTAGACGTTATCATATCTAAACACATGGCAATTAGCATGTTTTTTTTTATTATTTGTAACTAATTAAATGTAAATAACTACATATTCATCCATAGTGGTATGAAACAAAGCAATTGTATAAATTAATAACGGCACTATAAGTTTTACACATAACTTTGGAATAACTACATTTAATTAGAGTCATCTTATTGGGGCGTCTCACTAACAGACCCCACACAATCAAATGTATGTACCAGATCAACTTGCAAGACATTAAAATTTCGATTAATAGCCACTCATTTTCATTAAAATGCATAGTGAATTGCCATAAACAAAGCCACAAAGACACCACACATATCGCTTGAAACACATTAGCCAACAAAGGCATTCACATACATACTTACATAAGTACTTCGTGCATTAGGGTGGTCGAAAAATATATGCGGGAGGGGTTTTAAATGTTAAGCTCTTACTTTCTTTGAGTTTTCAATTCCGCGTATTTTATGTAGGCAAAAACACTTTTTGGTAGAAATGATATCGAATTCTTGAAAATCAATATTTTTCGATCGGAAAACTCTGTCTCCCTTCAGAAGACTTCCAACAACAATACCTAATTGTTTATTTAAGCATTTTTTAATATAAACATAAAACCAAAAAAATGCAATGTGGGGACCCATAATAGTCGTATTAAAAAATTGTTGTCTGCTGAGGAGAAACAGATCGAAAAATATTGATTTTGAATAATTCTTCATGGGCCTTGAGGCCATTTTAAATATCTTTTTTTTTACAAAGAAATACGGGTATTCTTTTTACCATTTAGAAAAATCCTTGGGATGAGAGCCTAACATTCATTTTGCTTTTTTGGGCCACACTAATTTGCAAGCAGCTAAGACGGAAGGCGTGGGGCCGACATGCCTTCAAGCCGATGCCATTTGTTGTATCTCAAGCTTAAATCTAAGTAATGTGTATGCATTTATGTTTGTATGTAATCATACAAAAGCATGAATTAAGAGCAGCGCGTTCCTGTTTGTGACAATGCGGCTGGCTGGAGACGGGCACTACATAATTTTGGCTTGTTGCTTGTTTTGCTTGAATGATGACAAATTTCAATTACTCGCACTCCTCCGTGAATGATATGGCTCTGCCTGCCATCGCTACCCGCAAGTGCCAACGCAATAGCCCACTGACGCTCCGCTGCGAGCTGCTTTTTGAACTTGAATGAAATTGTTGAACGAATGTTTTGTTCATCTTCGTCCACGTCATCATTGGATGCTACTGTTTGCAGCATTAATTGGAATGTTTAGTGTTAATTTGTTAGGGAAAGAAATATATATTTTTTTCTTTCAGTAAGTGTGAAATGCTTGCGTAGAGGAAGCGAGAATTTCCTAAGTATTTTGCCTTCGAAAAAATGCGATTGGCAAAGGTCAGGTTTTTTATCCTCAATTAACACCGCGGCGGTAGGTCAAACAATGCACATGCGCAATGAAAAGTTGTATGTATTTTAAAGGAATTTCACTCATTCACGTACACTTTTTAAATAATGGTAAATGTAATTTAGAAACATTAAAAAGTATTCAAGTGTATTAAATCTATTAAATGCACCTGTCGACTCCGAATGTAAACATACTCGTACGTACATAGATTTTAATCTATTCAGCTTATATGTATATTTTTATTGGTTTTTGCGACAGTTGCCGTTATGTACAAAATTTTTCGCATTGTAAGACATTTTTTCTTTTATTCATAAAAAATACTGTTTTGTAAGCAGCATTAAGAAAAGAGACCCTTATAAAATATACATGAATACGTGATTACATTCCATGCTTACATTTATAATATTACCTCATCACTTGGAGAAAAAAAAAGTATTATTTCTTGGCATACATAAGGAATTTAAAAATTTAATGTCATTTAGCTCAGCTTAGCTTATGATCAGTGTTGTCGTTATTGGGATACTCCTACCAAATTTTAGTAGGATTTTTTCCTCTTGGTATTCGGTATGTTTTAAACATATTTCCAAACATTCTTCAAAAATTTAAAATTTATAAAAAATTTAAAATTTCATATTAACTATGTGCAAGAAATATTCACAAACCATTTACATTTGTTGCACAAGTTATGGGCGAGGCTAATCCATATGATAAGCATGGGCTCAGAAAAAACATAAGTGAAAAAATTTGGTTGTTATCAAAAGAAGGAGAGGAAACAAACATCGATGAAATCAAAGTGGCGGACGGTTGGACCGGTAAAATTCTTTACGAAACTCTTTTTTTTTTAAACGGTGTAGATGCGAAACTTTACTTTTTGTAAGTCTTAAAGTCTTTTGATAGTGATTCATTATTATTTCGCAGTACCAGCTTTAGCTTTGGCTTATCTACTAATCAACTATTCCTTTAGTACATAGGTTAGTAAAAGTTGTTTTCAAAAAATATTCGAATACTCCTAATTGATGGACCGTTTTCATCAACTATTTCTACTAAACCCTTTTAAATTAATAGGCGTTTACTTACATTCGAGTAACAGGAGAAATTCGATTCGATTAGAAATATTGAAGACACGGACTTGATTTTATCTGTGGGGCATTTTACCTTGCAATAAGATAATATTCTTTACTTTTCTTTCAACAACCAAAATCACCTAGACATTTTTTCTTTATTACGTCAAATCCTTTAATTTTATTGTTTTTACATGGTATATAAATTTACATCAGGGACCAAAAATAAGTGTTATCTCAAATTTCCAAATTGAAAACGTTGCCCGAATTCTGAAATTTAACGAAAACGTTGTTTCATAACAGTCATTAGATGAAAAATATTTTTTATTTCGCCAATAAAAGTTACAACCCAAGGTTTATATTTTACGTTCTTTGATACCAGTTATTGCCCAATGTTATTTTTTAAACTGCTTGATAACAGTTATTATCCATACTTTATTTTTTACGTTGTCCGTTATCAAGCAGCGTTAAAAATAAACGTTGGGAAATAACTGTTATTGGCGACGGAAAACATATTCTCCTGCATAACAGTTATCAGTCAACGTAAAATGTAAACGTTGGGTTATACCTCTTATCGGCAAAATAACAAAGATATCTTATCTAATAACTGTTATGGAACAACGTTTTGCCAATAAAACTTATATGTAACTGTTGTGTCCCTGATTTGCATACATTCGGAGAGAAAACTGGTAACCTCTCGTAATATGCGTATATTAAAAAAAGTAAGTGCGCCTGGGCCACACTGGAGAAGTGAAACTTACGTTACATACACATCTATTTTGCCTCATAACCAATATACATGCATGCATATGTACATACATACATACATACATCTGTTTTTGCTTAGGGGTATATTTTTTGTCTTTTTTCTATCTAGATCCCTAACTCTACCACTGTTCGTTCTAATTACATTTATGTTATTCTGTTTTTGTCTTCATTTTTATCTTTATACTCTATCGATAACAAAATCGATAGTAGCATCCAATAAAATATCGATAACAAAACCGATACAAATATCGATAACAAAATCGATGAAAAATTCGATAAAAATGTTGATAGCAAAATCAATAATAATATTGGTAGCAAAATCTATTAGAAACTCGATAAAAATATCGATAAAAATATGCATAACAACGTCGTTAAAAATATCGATAAAAGTATACATTACAAAACCGATAAAAATATCCATAACGAAATGATAAATATCGATAACAAAACCGATAAATATCGATAACAAAATCCATATATATCGATAATAAATCGACAAATATCGATAACAAAATAATAAATATCGATAACAAAATCGATAAATATCGATAAATGTCGATGACAAAATCGATAGAAATATCGATAACAAAGTCAATAAAAATATCGATAACAAAACCGATAAAAATTATCGCTTACAAAATAGTTAAAACTAGCGATTACAAAATCGATAAAGCGATAAAAATATCGATAACAAAAGGGATAAAAATATCGATTATTATGTCGATAAGTTCCGAAAATATCGATAGCAATATTGATAACAATATAGATAAAAATTTCGATAAAAAACCTATAACTCCCGAGAATCCCGAAGATCTATAAAATCAAGTAATGCTTTCCAGATTGAGTTTCTGTGTCTCTCCCTATATCCTTTCCTCTTTAATTACCTTCATCGTTCTCTTTGTCTTTACTTTTATGTTTAGCATTTCCTTCATCTACAATTTCCCCTTCACCTTTGCCTTTATATACTAAAGAAAAGTGTTTAAATTTACCTTGGTCTTCATTTTTTCCTTTATCTTTACGAATCTCCTTTTCTTTGTCTATGTACGTAGGAACCTTTACTTTCATTCTTGTATTGGTCTTTTTTCTAAGTGTTATTCTTTAACCTTTTATTAACAAATTTTTGTTGAATTAATGCCATATGCATACACACAGGAAGTACATATTTCAGCCCCAACCATTTCCGTTGCACCATTTCCGTTGAAGTTGCCAATTTACTTCCAACCAACCGCCGCTAAAGAATATTCAAATTTCAAAAAAAAAATTTTTAGAGTGTACATTAAAAAAAATACTAAGCAGAAATTTAAAGATATTAGGTTTGCTCCACATGCTTTCCGGGCTGTTTCGGTAATTAGAGCGTAAAAATAAGTTACTCTCTACAAGTGTAAAAAATGTGTCAACCCGTGCCAAAAGTGTCCAGAGCATGCGGAACGCAAAAACCACTTTTCGTGCCCTGAATCAACAAATCAGTTCTAAATAATGATTTTATGTGTATTTTTATCTTATACAGCTAATAAAATTAGCAAATACCTACATTTCTGAACCTTTAATGCTTTATTCCATTTTTGTATTTTACAAAATTAGCAATCGGATGTGAATTTCAAATTGACTTCTTGCACAAAAGGTTGCTATCTGACTATTCGAAAAGCCGATTTTTAAAAAAAATGCTGAAAAAAGTTAAGTAGATATAATATTTCCGGCCATTCACTGAAGGATATTTGGCCTCAAAATTATTTTTGAAATTCTTTGAAGGGAAGTTGTAATGGCCCTACTTCTTCCCATTAATATTTGTTAGGAGTGAATTGATTGGGGTTTTACAGCTTTATAGAGAATTTATATGAGGCGATTTTGCAAGCAACTTTTAGTTGAATGCAGCAGTTGCCTGGTGTAATTGGATATTAAAATAATCGCTTTCAAGGAAGTTGGTCAGCTGCCTACTTTCGTTCAACTTTTGATTCAACTAATCGCGTGTGAAAGTTGAATCATATAAATTCCCTATTAACTACTCTTTGTCTCCGGAGCTGATTGCAAAGTCACTCACGTTCATGGTTTTCTACGAGTATGTATAAATAACCATTAGATTTATTTGAGGTTTTACTGACCTACGCATTTAACTTCTAAATCTAAATATACACGTGATAAAGGAACGTTATTTGTACATATTGATGCATTTTATGTAAGATATAACTACATCTGTATAATGTATCTGTTTAAGCCGCCACTTAAACCAATTGCAACGACCGTTCTTACTAATGGTATTATTTTTTGTTCTTCTCTTTTTAGGTAATTATTACCATGAACTGCTTTATTTCCTTAGTGATCTTTAAGAGGAAGAAAGTATGCAATAAAACGTCAGGTAGTAGTATCACACCAAAATAACCAAGTACAGGACATCTAAAGAGGAGGAATATCCATAAGACCGGGGAGGATATCTTTGACGCTGATAAAGTAATTTTATTTTGGTAAATATACACATGTTAGCCAAAACTATGAAGCAATAGTGTGACTACGAATGCGATTGCATATTTATTACTTACAGTGTGCTTATTACTAGCCGATAATTATGTGTCATTATCAGGCAACGGATTTTTATAAAAAAAGGCAAAATAAAGGAACGAAGTAGGCTGGAAAAAGCTAAATAAAATAGCGAAATACGCAGGAAAACCTATTAGAAATAGCAAAAAAGGCAAAAGAAGGCTCTAAAAAAGACAAAAACTGAAAAAATACTGGTTTACAGAAAAATGTTCAGCGGACGCCACTACATATATAATTCCTATATCTAATTGCTCGCTGATTCCGAAAATCGAGTAATTTTTTATTCGATGGTTAAGTTTTCGAGATATTTTCGGGTGTACATGGCGTATGAGTAACATTCTTTCCTGCTCATTTTTCATACAAAAAATCTTTGCGCCATTTTATGTGACCACTTATTACTTCTTTATTTATCCTTCGATTTTCTTCATTATCAACTTGATTTTTTTGTAACTGAACACAGCCTTGAATGTACTAAACGTGCGCTCGACATTAGTTGATACAAGTGGCGCCTAATTTAAATATGGAACGTTAGAAACTTTTATATTATGAGGAATAAGTGCTTTTTCCGCGCTATAATCACTTTTTTAAAGATACAATAGGCAAAAAAAAACAAAATTATAAAAAAGGCAACATCAAATGCGTATATATGGAATAGGGTGTTCCAGAAATGCATGTGAAAAAGTAATGTCGGGATGTAGGATTCTTCTATGTCGAAAAATATACCCCTATTTTTTTATTTTGAAATCATAAAATATTTAGACGTCGCTTAAAGCGCCCAAAGTTTTCCATGTATTTTATATGGGGAAAAAACAACTTTTCGCAAAAATATAAAATAATATAAAATAGTTAAAAATCAATATTTTTCTACCAGATTCCCAATAATAGTACCCAATCGTTTATCTAACCATTTTTTTCATTGCAACTATAATTTATAGGGCCGCCAAAAGCCCACAAAACCCCGAAAAATGCAATGGGACGACCAATAAAAAATCGTTAGCATTAAAAAAAGGTTAAATAAACAATTGGTATTATTATTGAAAGTCTCCTGAAGAGAACCAAAGCTATATCCATTAGTGCACACAAGGGTTGGGTTTTTCGGTATCCGAAATTAAAAAAAATGGGGCAATCGTGAAAAATCCCATCTCCATCGAAAACCAGCAGCAGGATTCCGGCACCAAAAATCTCCAAAAAAAAAATAGCAGATATGCCTAAAAACACGCAACATATAGTTACATGCCCCTCATATTGCCACATTTGGCAGTTATTACTTTTCCATTTAGTATACTTTTAGGCCCACTGCTTTTCATTTAGAGAATTTTGGCGACGAAAAGTTAGCGTAGCGATTGTCAAAATTCCTTTTGATAGTTGAGCGCATCTTGTGTTTATAGAACTTTTTATTAAACAAGTAATTTTTAAGCAAAAATCACAACCGACTTCAATTCTTATGTACAAATTTAGGAATACCGTTAATTTTTTCATGATCCAATGATCGGATCTAAACCAAATTATGGGACGACCCCTTTCCCATAAAAAAAAAGAATTATTGAAATCGTTTCATGTGGTCCAAAGTAAAGGCATCCACACACCTATGCGAATTTGTCGCAACGAATCCGCTCCGTTTTTGATGCTCCAGACGTTACTGCTTCGAAAACGCAAGTACGCACACATCTGTGCGATTTTATCGCAGCAAAAGCTGTCAATTTATAGACAAACAAAAAGTATTTTTCAACAAAAATAAAATTCTACATCAAATATGATTTGTTTTCTTACGTTCAATTTTGTTTTAATATTGTAAAATCCTCCTGTTGACCTTTTTCGTTCTCAAAACGCAGCATTCTGCGATTTCGGCACGACCAAAAGAAGAACTGTGAATGTTCGAATAAATCGCTGCAGCAAAATCGTACAAGTGTGTGGTTCCTTATTTAAAACTATGGTCGGCATTGTTGTAATTTTTGTCGGAACAGATTCGCACCGACAGAATCGCGTAGGTGTGTGGATAATGCTTATACCTTAAACAGTTTATTTATTTATTACATACTCTACATAAAACTACATACATTATGGTAGTTATAATGAATTTTAAATATCATATTATCTGAAGCGAATTTTCAGAAGTTTTAACCCCTCCCAAAATATATTCCTTACTGCGCCCCTGTGTATATTGATAACTATGTGTTATCGAGTTATTTAAATACAACAACATCAAACAGATATCCAATTTTACTGATAGTCAGACCAAAGAAGAAGTAAGAAGTTTTGATGGTTAGAGCTGAGCATATTTTTTAGCTTCTAGGACATAAACGGGTAATGGGTGACGAGACAGCCGACGACCAAAGGGAGCTATGAAACATAACATCTTTAGAAAGCTTAAAAAAGCTTCGCTTCCGGGCTACGTTTTGGTCTTAACTTATTTAAGTTATTGTATCATAGATGAACTGAGAGAGATTTTACGATAAACGAATCAAAAATTGGGGTATCTTTTGACCATCACTAGAAGAAGAACGCTGCAACAAACTTATCTTCTTGAATATATGTATTTAAAACTATTACACAGCTGAATAAAGTGCAGAAAGCCTGAAAAGCGGTGGACGCCTGAGAAGCGTGTTGTGGAGTTCTATTCTAACTTAGTCGTTTTGCTTTCGACGGACTTACCAATTTCTTATAAAGAAATGAAGCCACCACCGGCAAGACATAGTACTGAAAGCATGACGGTGTTTGACAATATAGCTTTGCAATGTCTTAGAAACCCGAGCGGTACTGAGCAAAGAAAAGCGGCATGAAGCGAACGTCCAAGTGTTCACACTGAACGAGGCGGAGCTGAGCTTTTCGCATGGCAAGTTACTAAACTTACCGCCATTTAAAAGCGGCTAAAATATTTGCTAAATTGTGTTCAAAAGATTAGCTGAAATGTTTGATATCTTATTTACAGCAGCGTCATGAAGCTGAAAAACTGCTTTGCTTTCAGCTCCAAAAGGCTTTTGAAAACGTTCCTATAGCTCAGAAGATATGTATTTCTAGTCCTTAGATATCCGGTAATACTATAGATCTGCCAGGTCTAAATGACCGATACCACAACTAACAACAAAAAGCGTATATTCGACATAGATACAACAAATGCAACAACCAGGGTTATCAGGTTATAAGTTCAAGGGCTCCAGAAGTGTGTCAGATAATTAATTAGAAGATAAAATAACATTTTCCCAAACAAATTCGGTATCGTAAACAAGTTTATTGTAAACAGTTTTGTTTACATAAACTGTCTAATATCAACAAAAATTCTATGTATTTTACCGCAAGCAATAGTGAAATTCTCAAATTAATCACTCAATTCCAGTGGGCAATTTTGTTATTTCAATTTCTTATACTTGCCACGCCATTTGCTATTCTATTTATTTATTTTCTTGTCAAAAGTCAAGAAATGTTTATATGTCAGCCATCACCCCAGTCAACAAGCAAGCAGCAGTCAGTTAGTTAGTTGCAGCAAAATTTTCTTTCTTCCAGTTTAGCAGTTTTCAGGCAGCAACTTGCCAAAAGTAACCAGGCTGACAGCCAGACCAAACAAGCAGCCAAGAGCGCGTTCTTTAAGGCAGCAACTTTTTTAATTTCAAAACGTACACAAACCACTACATACATATGCGTATTTTGTGTGGGCAAAGTGCGAAAGTTAGTTCACGTCTGGAGTTCACCGCCTCCAATCAACACTTGCCACCCATTAACGCCTTGCCAATATGCCTGCCTGCCTGCATGTCTGCTTGTCTTTGCTCGAATAACTTTTCGCGCGATTTCCAGCCATATTCAGAAGTACGTATTCTGATATGTAGGGTATGTAGATATTTTGGTGTGTATTGTAAGTAAACAAAATGGCAAACGAAAACGCGCGCAAAATAATTTATCGATTTCGATTTTATTCTTATTTGAAACCGCCGCTATTTAATGTGAATGCATACATACGTACTTATAGTACATTAGTACATTTATGCCGTTGTAAGCATGCTTGTGTGTAGCTAAAATCCTAATACATACGTACCTACTGTAAATAAGTATGTAAGTACTTCTTCATAGTTGCATGCTAGAGTTTTTCATTTCCGCTATTACAAATTCGCATCCCATCTTCTCTTTGAAGTCTTGCAGCGCTTCTTCAAAAATTTCTGATGCTTTGCTTTTTTCCGATGTTTTGTTTCATTCGTAGTGGTTGGCTTCAAAGTGCCCATTTATCTCATCAACCATATATACAGTGCTGGCCACTTGAATATAGCCCCCCGCTGATTCTCAGTATTGACAGTTTTTCTTTTGCATATTTAATAAACATACATACCTAATTTTCATAAAAATATAGCATATTCTATAACAAAAACCATATAAATCCGATATTTAAATTTTATGCAAAATTTATTACCAATTAACTAATTTTCATTAAAATTTCCAACTAAATTTTTTTTTTTTTGTAGCCCAAGTTTCAAGTTTTAAAAAAATTGCGTCGGTTTAAGAATTTTTTTGTTGAAGGTGATAACCTTTTTTTGTCTCTACAAATTACGTTCGCCCATATTTTTTATAGTTAGAAGAAAATTTGCAACACCCTTGGCAAAAAAATTCTTAAAAATCACAGCGCTTTTTTACAAACATGAAACTTTCGCCGAATTGTGCAAAAACTACGTTCTTGAAGAAATTCGAATTTTTTTCAGGTTTGAAATTTGTTGAATTATTGCACCGTACGATAGCAATCTTACACACAAAAACCAAATCAATATATTCGCTGCAGTTTTAGTTTTTGCCTCTATGATATTAAGATTTATTTAAAGGTGTGATTAATGTAAAAATAATTTAAAAATTCAGGGCAATATAGAATAGCAATATGGGTATCAAATTAACGGCCCAATTCTGTGTTTTCTTGATAAATTTTTTGTAAAGAAATTTTATCAAGATTTTTATCAAGTAAAAGCTTCCCTCGTATTCTGTGTCAATATTTATAAAACAACAAGTAAGAAAGTCTAAGTTCGGGCGGAGCCGAACATTAAATACCCGGCGCAAGTATTAAATATATGTTTTTTCACCCTTCCGAAACCTTCCGCTAGATGGTAAGCCGAGGTGTATCAATTTTGAGTAAATTAGCGTCCTTCAATTTCGAAATATTGAAGTTTCAAGCATTTCTTAAATTTACCGTTATATGAGAATCGGCCGTTATTTTAGTCCGATTTCAATAATTTTCAACGTTTTGCTTACACGTGGCAAGCACAATAACCATACCGAGTTTGGTACAAATTGGTAGAACGGTTACCGATATACTTATATGTGATCATAAGTGGGCGGTGCCACGCCCATTTTCCAAAATTTTACCATAAACGTATTTCTTGGTAAAGAATTGTTGCAAGCATCAATTTTGAATAAATTAGCTTCAATATTTAATGATTTATCGAAGATTTTGTATTTCTCTAAATTACCGTTATATGGGATGTGGGCGTGGTAATTGTCCGATTTTAAAAAGTTTCGGCGGTTTTTTATGCTGTACCAAGGCCAACAACTGTGCCAAGTTTGGAAGAAATTGGTGCAGCGGTTA